>NC_087549.1:64400103-64700103 GCF_036250125.1 Pseudopipra pipra
AGTAGCAACCTTGTTTGAACAGACCATCTTTCTTATAGGATAAAAGGGTTACTAAGTCTTCATAACCTGTCAATCCTGAGGGGTTTTCCCCAGGAAAACTGGTAATAGTGCCTTATTATTTTGAATTGTGAGTTGGTTTAGAGGATGAAGATGGAAGTCCACTCAGGGCTGAGAGAGCAGCTTGTCAGAATAATTTTATCGGCATTTTTATTCTGACTGGAATCAGAATATCAGGAACGGGCAGCATCTAGATTTTATATAGTTCATACTGTAGCCTCTGTTTGCTCTGCTGCATTCATTTGTTATGACTTTTTTTTAAGAAAAGAATTAACGAGTGTGTTTTTTCTTGCTCTTCCTTCTCTCAGACACCATATTGACTTTTTCTAAAATCTAGTATACAAAACCAGGCAGTATATAAACTTGACATTACATTCCTGTGCTCTCTACCTTCCAAGACAAATATCATACCGACATGATAGGTACAGTGCATCTATAATTGAATTAGCCTTGGAAGCAATTTGCCCACATGGTACACTTGTAATATTCTTCCCAGAATAAATTTTTAACCATTTGATAATTAGCTTAGCCATACCTGTGACAACGAGTAAATTGTAAAACACCAGAACAGTATCTTAATTATCCTTTCTAAAGAGACCAAGCAATAATTTGCTTAATCGCAACAAGGGATGAAATAATGTAAGTAATTAAGTAAGAAAGTATTCCCACATGATTATACGCTTTCGTAATAATGTAAGGAAAAAAAAGGATGAAGATGAGGCATTAAAAATGTATACCATATGATTTCATATATGAAATATGAAAACAGAAAACAACTGCTGATTACAAATAATTAGTGAAATATCAAATGGTCCTAGTAAATACAAAACCAATTTTTAGCTATATAATTTCTCTAATCTTACTCTCTTTCAATTTTGTAGCTCTATAACCTTTCACTACAAATTAAACCAAACCGTACTCCCTTTCCAAGATAAAGATATGGGGAAAGCACTGTAGTTATTTAGTGTCACCAATATTTCCTTCCTTTTTATTTTTTTTTTAATATGAAATACAGGAGGTTATCCTTGTATTCCACCACAGAAAGAAGAGATGATCTTTCCTAGAAGTCCAGGTAATTTGAAGAAATCTGTTTAGCTGTCTATTGCATGCAACCGTAAATACTTGATAAACAGATTGTGCTCATTTATTTTTACTTCTGTTCCTAAAATTAAAGCAAATGCCTACCCTCCTTATCAGCTTAAAATTCAGAAAACAAATTTTCACATTCAATTAATCTTATGCTACTTGTTTAATGTAAAAATATTTACCTTCACATATCCAATGCATATTATACTGCTGCAAGAATGTAAAAATGTTTCTCAAATCTGAAAATTAAATATTAGATACTACCTACAGTAATGTATTAAGCATGATCAGTGAAGGAAATGCCAATGAATATGTGACAGAAATTATATGAGCCCACCGTATTTGTTCCTTGGTTTTTTTCCTCACATATTTTTATTGTGAGGAGTAACAGATGAAAAATACAAGTGTTTGCTAATAGGATTCACATCTTATTATTGGTGCTGATTTGCAGTTTTCCTTAACTCGCCATGATTACTTTTTTAGAAGCTTTCACTTTTCCCCAGCTGATCCTCGTCTTGTTAGGCAGCATTAATGACACTTCAGTCATTGTGGCTTTCAAGCAGAGCCCTTCCAGAGTGAACAGAGAGTTGACATTTCCTGACATTTTCCCAACTAATTACAGGACAAATAATTAAGCATGTTCTCCTATGTAACAAATGAAGGCAAAAGCCGTCTGTCAGTGATGTTGATTGATGACACTCTGGGAGACTTTATCTGATGGGTCCTGCCATGCAGTAGAGGGGAAGCAAATTTATTAGAATGAACAATGCAAATTCTGAGTCATCTCATCCAGTTATGCGCCAAAGCAATATCCATGTCAAGGTGAATGTGACAATGAAAGCAAAATATTTGCATTTTGTGGAGCAGGTTGAAGGGGAAATCAGAGAGAGAAGATGACAGGCCTAATTATTTTGGCTCATACAGGCTAGGACAGCTGTTTCTGGTGTCCTGAACAAGGCTGTCACACAGGTAACTAAATAGGTCTGCATATAAGTCTGTATCCAACACTGTACGGAGATGTCTACCACTAATGACCAACGCTAATGTTACTGCCATCCCTGAAAAACAGTAAATGTGTCACAGTGCACCTTCTGCATGGCAGTCAACATTTCGCTACATAATTACTTGTTAGTGAATTAATTCCTATCTGTCAGTATCTATGCCAGTGTCATTTTTAGACCATTACGAAATTATGCCATCACTATAGCAACTGCAAGCACAGTTAAAAGGCAAAACAGTTCAGATACTCAAGAAAAGTGCCTAGTTAGGCAGAAGACTAATAATGTAAAATTCAAATTGTGATGTTGCTGTCTGCCATCCTAATTTTCTTTATCTTGATTATGCGTTTGATCATTGATCATTAAACAATAATTTAAGGTTTCCAATTTCAATTCACGATTAATATTTAATATAATTAAAACCTCAGCCACAAGAGCATCTTTCCTATAAACAGACGCACACAGCGCTGTCATTGCAATTAATTAGGAGCTAAAAAGTGACATGCTCAAAAATGAATTCTAATATCAGAGTTTACATGCAAATAAAAATAACTGATAGCATCAGGATGTTCTTTTCTCCCTGCTTCCTTTCTGGATTGTAAACAATGCCAATATTAAAATCTTGTATCCTGACTCATTTCTCCTTTGTTTATTTATTTCTTGCACGCACTCCATTTATCCAAGGAAAGTCAGGACCCATCTTACCATTATCACCATTACTTACAGATTTCAAGATGCCATATTGTTCACAGAAATATATTCACAGGTATAAGATAAATTATGCATATTAATCTGTCTAAAATCTTCCAGACTCTTGAAATTTCTAATGAGGTGTAGAAAAAAAGATTGGCTGATATCTACAACTACCTTAAACTCATACAAGTCTAAGTTAAATTAAGGAATTTCTCATATGGAGAAAGCATTTCTTCATTTGCATCCTCTTCTATTTTATATAAATGTTCAAAGAAAGGAGACCAAAATCTTCTAGAAACTTTCAGCACATATTCATCATGTCTATCTGTGCAACATCATAGCTTTTGTTAGAGTGCAAATGTTACAGTGGTGCATTTCAAATGATATATGACAGCAATACGGTGGCCTCGGCTACTCTGACTCTGAGTGGAAAGAGAATGTAGAGAAATAATATGAAATTCAGGAAATCAATAAGAGGCCAAACATGTCAGTGAGTTTTGGACTGGGTTTTTTGGGTTTTTTTGGTTTATTTTTTTCCTTTTTTTTTTTATTGTTCTATTTTAAGAAAAGAAGAAAGAAAGGACACCTTATGATTCCATTTTCATTCCAGCGATAATAATATATGGCCAGTCAATTATCCTTTGGGTTAATGGTTTTGAAACATCTCCCTGGGATTAAAATATACATATTCGTAAGCATTTTGGTTTTTTTCTTTCAATGTATGTACTGTCCGCAAAAACAGATAATTTTAAGGGACATGAATATCCATTGTTTTCTGTTTTTCTTAGCATAGATATTGTTTTCATTACTACAGCATGTGTTTTAACAGGAAAATCAAATTAAAACTCAACCAATCACATGAAATTAAAAGGGAATCTCTTCCAGAAGAAAAATACATAATGATTATAATGCAGGTGTATAGATTATTAATATTCTTCACCTAAAGTTACCTGACAAATAAATGATTACTTTTGACTAAAAGAAAGACCCTTTTATGAGATGAGAAACCTAATTATTGGCTCTTGCCACATTAAAGTATTTTTTCACTAAGATCTACAAAACGCTCAGTCATCCTTCCCTCTCACTCTCTTGACTTCACACAGACCATTAGCATGATTGAATTGGATAAACTTTGCAAAAATGTCTAACTGCAGTATTGTTCTAAGACAGACTACTTCTCTGAAAGTGATGGGAAGATTTAATTTCTGTTCTGCTTAACAAGGTTAAAAGAGTTCGGTTCTTGGTTAACATTGACCACTAAATGAGTAGGAATCAATAGTTCCTCACTAATGCCACAGTAAGCCAACTCCTTTATTGACCTTTCCATTAACACTAAGGAGATGAAATGCAAAAAAAAAAATAAATAGACTAATCATTTTAATTTTTTAACACCTACCAAATCAAGTGCTTCACTGGAGTTTCGCTCTTCCACCAGTCCTTCTCATGTGTCTACCTTCTTTTATGTCTTATCAGATTTCAAAAAACCTCACTTAAGATTTATTTATTTGGTGATCATATCTAAATTGTGTGCTTAACCCAGGAAGAGCTAGAAATCAAAAACAAAGAAAAAAGGTAGACATGAAACAAAGAGGTTTGTCCAATTAAAAAACTTTTTGTATATCACAGCTACTCAGAGACACTTTTCAGACAAGTAAACAATGAATTAACTTGATAGGGATGATATACAAATTTGATACACAGAGCCAATGGGAGGGTTTTTGTCTAATGATCCCAGTCAATCTAATTAATGTATTCTGCTACATTACATTTTAAGAAGTGACCATTGTGTAATACACTTTGAAATATGCACAAGCTAATGGGATAAGATGCAAAAATTATTATGCTGACAGTAAATCATATTACATTCCTAATAAGCATTAACTAGATAACTAGGTCAAAGCAGTATTATCTTAATTGATTTTTCAAAAGAAACCTGACAGAAAAATGTCAATGCTCGAATATTTCTTCATGCATCATTAAAACAAGATTGGCTTTTAACAAAAGAAGAATCCTTCACAGAATTGATTCTTGCTTCAGGCTGCCTGCAAGTAAGTGTATTACATAAAAATCTATACAGGATATTAAAACAACACCACTCTGCAAGACAGTTACAATTAAAAGCTGACACCCCCCCATCATGTGTCTACTACAGTAGCTTGCCAGTAAATGTATCTAAAGTCTTCAGAGCCAGCATAAACCATACGTGAAAATCATTCAGTTTTACTATTTGAGTGGGCAGGACACACACACACACACACACACACACACACACACACACAAAAACACTAACCAGAGCATCTAATTGAATCAGTACATTAACAACTCACCCTTTTCATTACTATATAGCAATTAAAGAAAAGTAAGAAAACAGAAAAAATACTACCTTGAAAATATAACCATAAATACAAGCTCTGCATCTAACAAAATGAACATTTCAGTGTGAAGTCAGCACCATTCTGACATCAGAAATTTCCAATAGGGATTGTCAGGTAAAATGCAATATGCAGAACAAATAATATATGATACCATGATGTATAGGTTCAAACAACAGATCTTGTTGTAGATGCACATATAGATTGATGAGAAAAAGATTGACTGATCCATCTAAACACAAGTAAACCTTGTGAGCTCATAAACCTAAAAATTATGAATTTTAGTACATTTGTGGCTCAGTAGTACATCAGGCATTAGTTTTATATAAAAGATCACAGTTCATTTGCTAGTACTGTTTAGTTTTGAAGCTACAAGTAGAAAATGCACATAGTAATTTTTGAAAATTTTTAATATATTGTTTATACAAGAACTTTCTTAGAAATATATAATATTGTTATGAGTTACTCAATGCAAAATAACTTGATGGCTAAATATTTTTTTTTTCTAAAAAAAGACTGAGTGCCTATATGAGGCTTTCAGCATCTAAATTTTTCCTAAATGCTAAACATATTTTAGTGCCCACCACGCAGTTTGTGAGTCATTACTACTTTTAAAAGTAAGGAAAGGATTATAATAGAAATTTTAAAACAGTATTTCAGGGGCACAAGTTCCACAAAGGCTGGTCTCAGTCCCTGAGATGGAGAGAAGGGATAAGGCAAGGTAAGCCTTCAAGTTCCATGAAGATCTAGACTCCAGAGGATGATTTGGAGAATGAACATAATTCAGGAGGTGGCTCTCTCCTCCACCAGCTCTGCCCCACTTAGATCTAGAGGTTTTTTTATATCACCGCCTAATTTGAATGTTCAGTTTTACATAATTTCTCCAAGATTTCAAAGTAGGAAGTGTCAGGAGTGTGGTTCTCTTCTAACTCATCTCTTTTTTAAGTCAGGTGTAAAAGCTGATGTAAATTTCCTAGGAAGAGTGGGGTCTGACAGTCTCTGGGTAATATTAGCTCAAATTGTCATAAATTCTGCGAAAGACAGTTTTGAAGGAAGTAGTAGTGCCCTTTTCATGTTGTTAAATGTCCCATTTTGTACTGGAGAAATGTTGTCCCTTAAACGAGTGCAGAGAAATACATGATAGAAAAAAACAGACAAATCCTGGGAAGCTGGTGCAAAGTCACCTCATGCACAGCGAATCCTGCTATTCAGCACCTTTGATCTTTGGTTGCAGCTGTGACCCAGTTTGCTCTTCAAATTGCCACAGACATTGAAAAATATTATGTAAAGTGAACGTTTCCTGTTAGTAAATTAGGCTACAGCAGAGTATACAGTCCGTCAGCAAGCTCTATGAAAGGGGGAGAGGTCAGGTTGTATGTTTATCAGGGTATATATCTAGGGACTATGGAGAGCAAGTGAACTATAAAAGGTCAATAGCATTTATTAGTAAAAATTCAAGTCCAACTTGCATCCATATTTCTTATGTTATCATTGCAGCCTCTGTACAAGTATAACACAAGACGTCCAAGCCACTTGTCCCAGGACTTGGTCCATCGTCGGTCACTTCCCCCCATTTTTTCCTTTTCCAGACACTCACCAGAGAAAAGACAGCAAGTAGGATCTGCTCTGAAGGCAGACAGGAAGAAATTTTGTAGTGTGGCAGAGGAACGAGGAAGAAAAGTATAGTTTGTGACTACCAGGATGAAGTAAGATGCAGAAATGGGAGAAAGAAAGGTCATTGTCCTATATTTAGGGCTTCTCTTCCAAGTTCCTCCTCCCAGGCATGTCTCACATGTGTTGTCTACTTGCATAATTTCAATCTTGATATATCAACAACAAAATAAGTCACAGTGTGGCTTTTTGGTACTTTTTTTCTTCCTGTAATTGATCAACTGGGGGGCTCATTTGATCATTTGTCTTATGTTCTTATAGTTCCCTCCTTTATATTACCTGCATCTGACTGTTAATATATAATTTAGAAATTTATTTTCAACGACAATCATAGCAGAAGTTTGAGATAAAGAAAAATTGTATGTTTGTTTCACTTTCTTGCCAAAATATCTGACACTATCTGCAGATTTGAAGAATTTGTCTCATGAGCCTTGTTCCACCTCTTTTTTCCCTCATGTTTTTCCTTATTCTGGGAAAAGACAATTGTTCTTTTCCATTTGAAACAGAAAGGGTTTCTACACTGAAGGTAGAAATATTTTGTATTATCAATTGCTTTTCCAAAAAATAACCAAGCCACCACCTATTGAATATCATCTCAGTTCAAAAGAGATAATTTGAAGGATGAGTAGAAAGATCTGTTTTTATTTTCTCAAAATAAAAATTAGGTCTTCAATAAAATTATAAAACATCCATTTTAAAACAAATTAACTCTCCACTAAATTCATGGATTGCCTGTGAAACCTACTGCCAAAAAGTATCCTTGTGGCCAGGATAAAAAAGTAATTTTGCTGTCTTGCAGTGTTATGTTGTTGACTGTACCATGGATTAGTTCACCAATTTCTTTAGATATACAATGATTTGCTTCATTTCTTAAGTACATTTTGCTCTTCTACCTGATGCTTAGATAGCACTGTATGGACAACATTTTGGTTTGATGTTCTCTAACTTCTCTTAGCATTCCTACCTGGCTTTTGGCAGTCCCCAGGATCAAGTTGTGTCAATGTATTTCATTAATATTTTACTTCCTGCCTCTTTCAGATCATTATTGAAGATGCTAAATAAGATTTGGTTTACACAAGTTTCTGTTGCATCCTTCTGAAACCCTTTCCCAGAAAGATACTCTAGCTTCTGTTGTTTTTGTGGTTTTCGTGACCTAATTTTTCAAAAGTGTTCTTGCCTGGCCTGGCTCATATTTATTTTTTTTAATGAAACACAATACTGAAAACTGTACTATAATTCCTTATTATTCAGTGTGTATTATTTCAATGAGACCTCGATGTATAGTGTTATTTCCAGAAAGCAAAATTATGTTACGTTTTTGCACACATCTATTTCTTAAGAAGGAAGCCTTAAATAAGGGGATGGGCAGACAATACTTTTAAAGAGGCATTACTTGAGAAAGACCTTAGTAAGGATGGATTAGAGATCAGAATTAATATTTTTGTGATTAGTTTGCATCTTCTATTTGTAGATAAATCAGTAATTTGGCTGGATCGATAACTAGATAAATATTATGAGCAGATGTTGCTTTTTCAGACATTACTGGAATTTGCTCGATTTTATTAAAAATAAACAAAAAAATAAAACCCCATATAAATTAGGTTTAATTAGTATAAACACTCAGTTTGTAATCAATTTCACCTACTTTAGTCATGTAAAAGCAGTGCATATAGTTTTAACCATTTTTCTAGACTCCTTTTTCAAGCATGAAGAGAAAGGTATAAATAGAAGGTGATTTATCCCATTCTGAGACACATGCCTAAAACTGTTAGAATTTCTGATGTCTCTGTCTCTCAGTTGATCCAAATAGGAACCTCGTCCAGAACCCTTAGGCAGCTGAAGATGGTAATGAATAATTTCATCCTTCATGTAGATATATTTTGTTTTACCAAATTATGATACAAAAAGCTACTTTAGAAAACAATTATGTCACTTTCATAGTTTCAAGACGGACTATTTCACACAGTTAGATGATCGGTGCAAACCACAAGAAGTTCTTTGTCTTAACTAGGACTCTGGAAACAGATGAGCTCTTATCAGTGCTGAGTAGAGGGGTGGGATCACCTCCCTCAACCTGTTGTCGATGTTTGCAGCCCTGAGCACTGCTGGCCACATTTGTCACAGGGCCACACTGGTGATTCATTTTTCATTAGGTATCCACTGCACCTTCAGGGTCTTTCCTGCAAAACTGTTTACCAGATGGTCAGTCCTCAACCTGTACATGTCTTCCTCTAGGAATGGGACTTTTCCACTGATCTCAGGGACCTGACACTTCTGAAGTCAGGTCATGCCTCAGCATTTCCCACACCCCTTGCCATGAGGCTTCTTGCTCCATCCAGCATCAGAGGCATGTATTTTCCTCATATATACATAGTTGGAAGGTGTAGGATCTGGCCATGGTGTACATGGTATAGAATAAGGGGTGGATAATGCCCTGATTTCAGCTAAGAATAGGGTTAATTTTTCACAGTAGCAGTGAGGGTTCAGCCTGAAGCCATTTGGTTGTTATTCTATACCACCTCACGTCATTGCTGAGGGGCGGAAGTAAGGGACTCTCACTTCCAAGAAGAAAGGAGACTGTGGCTTGTGATGGAGTAAAAGTGTGTGCAGAGAGTCAGGCCACCATTTTGTTCATTGTCTCGGAGTTGTGGGAGTTGTGCCGCATTGGGTCAGGGAGCATTTTGCATGTAAAACACCCTCTCTGTTGTATCCTGTTGTTATTAGTATTGTTGCTGTTACTGTTAGTTTTCTCATCTCATTGTTGTTTCCAGTAAATTGTTCTTATCTCAGCCTGTAATCTCTGCCTGTTGTCTCTCCCACTGTAGGCAGTGGGGGGAGGGGAGCAGGAGCACCTTCCCTAAACAATGACAATGAGAGACAAAATCTCTAATCGAAAAGACGATATGTTGGTCAGATATGGTCTTCTTGTCATCCACAAAGAAAATGAAAATCCCATTCACTTTTGGCAGCTCTTTCTCATACGTGCTTACTAAAATCCAATAGATCTCCCCAGTGTAGTCTTTTTTGCTGCTATCTTTGCATCTGATAAAAATTTTTAAAGGTAGATAGGATTTCAACCTGCTGTTTAAACCTCATAAGCCACATACCAAATAAAAAGAAAAAATAATTCTGAATGTATGTTTATGGTCAATGTTGGTGTATTGGGTTTGTGTGGCCAGGTTTTGGTGGCAGAGCGGCAACAAGGGTGGCTTCTGTGAGAAGCCACTACCGTGTCCTGAAAAGCCAGTGCCAGCTGGCTCCAGGATGGACCTGCTTCTGGCCAAGGCTGAGCCAATCAGGAATGATAGTAATGCCTCTGTGGTAATATATTTAAGAAGGAGAACAAAAAAGTTGGGGGGCAAAAGAAAACTGCAGCCAGAGAAGAGCAGAGTGTGAACATGTGAACAACTCTACAGACACTGAGATCAGTAGAGAAGGAGGGGGAGAAGGTGCTCCAGGCACCAGAGCTGAGGTTCCCCTGTAGTCCCTGGTGCAGACCACGGTGAAGCAGCCCATGGAGGATCACAGGAGTGCAGGGATTCAACTGCAGCCCATGGAGGAGCCCATTCCAGAGGAGGTGAACGCCCAAAGGAGGCTCTGATCCCATGGGAGGCACATGCTGGAGCAGGGTCCTGGCAGGGATCTGCTGACCCATGAGGAGAGGAGCCCACACTGGAGCTGTTTTTCCTGGTAGGACCTGTGGCCCTGTGAAGAACCCACGCTGGAGCAGCCTGTGCCTGAAGGACTGCACCCCGTGGAGAAGTGACCCACGTGGTAGAAGTTTGTGCAGAACTGTTGCCTGTGGGAGGGACCCTATACTGGAGCAGGGGAAGGAGTCCTCTCTCTGAGCAGCAACAGAAACAACTGACTGAAACCCTCATTCCCTGTCTCCCTGTGCTGCTGATGGGGGAAAAGGTAGAACCTGGAAGGAGGAAGGGGTGGGGGGAAGGTGTTTTTAAGATTTATTTTGCTTCTCATTCTCCTGCTCTGATTCTGTTAAAAATAAATTTAATTAATATCTCCATTTTGAGTCTGTTTTGCCCTTGATGATGATCATTAAGTGATCTCTCCCAGTCCTTATCTCAGCTTATGAATGCTTCATTATATTTTCTCTCCTCTGTCCAATTGCAGAGCGGAGTGAGAGAGCGGCTTTAGTGAGTATCTGGCATCCAGCCAGGGTCAATCCACTACAGCGGGTTATTTTCTTGGCAGTTCGTGAGGGGAGAAATTACAATATTTCCAGATGACATCAATTAGTAAAAATTAATTCAGGTCGCTGGACACTTCTACTTTTAAAATCTTGGGTTGAGTTACTTAGGATATTTTCTTCTAATTGATGGGGTTAAATTTTTCTGTGCCATAAATCTTCAAGAAACTGATTTTTTTTTTGCAGACAATCTTTAATCTAGGAATATTTGTAGCTGAAATTTGCTAGACTTGATGATCTACAACAAAAATACACTCTTTGTGATCTCTGTGAAAATATACTTTAGCTAAGAAACATGCTTCTGAACATCTCTTTGCAACTTTCCAGTGTTAGAATTTCTCAGGTTATCTGTTCTAGTCATGTTGCATCATGAACAAGCTGAGGCAGTGAACAGCTTTCACTGTAATTATTCACCCTAACATCAAGGGACCAAAATCATAAAAGGAAAGTCCAGAAGGAAATTAATAATTGAGTATTCAGAAAAGGGTAAATGGAGTTAAGTAAATAAGGCCCAGGGCTACATATTCAGTTTTGCTAAATCTCAGCCTTTCCCGACTGCCTACCCTATTTTCTCACCCTTTTTAGTGTGGTCCTGCTGTGAAATGCATGGTACTCCCTAAGGCTGAGAAGGGAAAGAGAATGTTGAAGAACTGGAATTACAGGAGGAACAGACAGAGGGGTACCGATTTGGAGTTAAGTGCTGAGACTTGAGACTGGTAGAAACTAGTAGTGAAATTTTTGGAATTTGAGGAGAATCTGGAAACAGCATAATCTCAGTGGAACCTCCTCATTAGGGAGTGCCAGAAATCACCCTGATCCATAAATATGCAAATCTCAGTAACAGCAAAGCAAATAGACTGGACTGTAAAATCTGAAAAGTCAAAAATACCTGTTTACCACTGGGAAAGAAAATTCTTAGGGTCATTATTTTATTTTCTTTTCTGTTGACAAGATTTTTTTCAAAAATTTCTAAGATTGGTATCCGATCAACAAGAGTAACATCAAGCTTTATTTTATTTTAGTCCATATTCATTGAGCCCCCTCTAGGTATTACTGGTCAGTTTCCAGAGGAAATAAAGACATTAATACAACTTTGAGCTGTTTTCATCTATCTGTTGAATATGGTGTTTAGGAAGTAAATTATCCTCTGAGTTTTATTTACAAATGTCTTAATATTATACTGCAAAATAGAGAGAAAAAGATGTGCTTAAATGTTAAAGGAAAATGCAGAAGGAAAATTTTGACTTGCTCCCTGAATCCCAGAAGTCTGGTCTTTCTTCATAGAACACATATAGACATTGCACAGGCCTGTGACTGTCATGTTTTTTATATGCTTTAAAGATGAATAAAACATTGCTGTTGCTAGGTTTTTATAATAATGTCTCAACAAGATGTATGGGGCAGTTTTTGCTTTAAATGTGTGGTTCAGGACATCACCATGCTGACTTAGAAGTTTAAAAAGAGCTTATGGAGTTCAACTTTGGCTTTTACTTATGAAAATATCATTTAAAATCAATTTAGTAATTAAAATGAAGGTACAAAACACAATATTCCCAGTGTCCTAACCTGTCTTCACAAAAGAGAAAAGAACAAACAAGGAGATTTCTGACCTGAGCTTGTAATCCTGTATTTTCTCTGCAACAACAACTTGGTGTGATATATTATGACATTATTAAAATATATTTAATTTAAAATAATAAAGAAGCCTACTCAGAACCATTTAGATGCTCAGTTCTACCCCCTGAAAGAAAGTAGATGGATAATGAGTTTGAATAATGGATTCAGATGTACCAGTTAAAGTTTTATCTAAATAAACCAAACCAGCAAAACTGTTGAACACATCGTGATTGGATCCCACCCACTGATCTCTCTGCAGGGTTCCCACAGCAGCCAACATTTTAACACACAGTTCTTGCAGTTAAACAACTTACAAGTGTACTTCTAGTGCCATGATTCTAAATCAAGTAAGTATAAGGCTATTTTCCTGTGTACAGTGTTAGGTTTCTGCACTGTTTCATTAAAACAGATGGGGAAAACCAAAGTTTTACCAAAAAAACACAACAAAACAAACCAAAATGCAGAAGTGGAAAGACTCATATGTTCCCTAAAATACAAGTATTTTTCCATTTCAGTATCCATCTCTGCTCTGCTATGGTGACTTTCCTCTTTGCCAGTTCGGTATGGCCAAACTCAGTTGGAATTTGGGGTCAAGCTGGACCATTCTAGAGCAACAGTAGCTGCCCTGTGTGGCCTTCCCTTGTGATAATCATAACTATGACTGCTTCTTGAATAATTCCAGTTCTGCCACTATTCTTCTTGTAAAGTGGGGTAGTCTTAAGTATAAAAGGAAGTCAGCCAACATGGGAACCCCATTTCCTGAGAAAAGAGGAGCCACGGAAACATTAGTTCATATATATGGAAGATATACAAAATCAAAAGATCCACAGAAATCCCAGGTCACCAGAATTCAATGGTTTTTTTTAAATCCAATTTAAATACATTTTTAAAATAGGAAATCCAGAATCATATGGATTTTTTTGTTTCTCTTCCACTGATTTCTTTTCCCCCATTTCAGATTCAGGCCTTACAAAATAAACAAGGCCAATCCCCCCCTTCTCTGTCTCACGCTCTATCTTCTTACATTTTTCTGTGACTTCCACTTTCTTCAGCTTTGGAAAAATGGCAGGGAAGAACAGCAAAAATAACCTCAACAACTTCACTACTTTTTGTATATCTTTCCAAACCTGGATCAATGTTAAGAAAAAACAAGATGAAAAATGGGAGCATATGTGTCCATTTGTACCTGCAGGTAAACTTCTTGAAACTCTTCGTTTGATTGCCTTGGGCTGGAGCCCACAAAATACAGGCAGAAAGACAAGGCAGTGCATTTGTTTAGCCTACAAAAGGAAATGTTAATAAGGGGAGATATAATTGAGGTCTTCCATTTTCTTAAGTAGGAAGTACAAAACTTACGGGGACAACAGAAACAGGCACTTCTCTGAGATGCACTGCAAAATGACAAGAGGCAACACTTAGATTGTTCAACATATAAAATCCCAATTAGATGCAAGTAGAAGAGAGTTCACAGTGATGTTAGTTTACTATTGGAAGAAGCTGATGAGCCCTGATTCTCATCCAGGGCTCATACAGATCCTGAACAAACTTACCAAAATCTAAAACTTGCTCTGCCTGGTGTAAGATACTGGAAGAGATGTTCCCTTCAACCTGCACTTTTCTGAAATTCTACATTTTCTGTGACTTCATGCTAAACCAGTAAAAACCCAGAAATGTCTGCTCTAAAAAAAATGCTACAGCTTTCACAAAAGTGATTTTTCAAAAAAAACCCTGAACAATCAAATCTCAGTTATCCCACCCCCTCATCCCCTCTTCAGACAAAAAAAAAAAAAGTTTTACAGAAAATACAAAAGGAAAAAAACTTTGACCTACCAGATATTATATCTAATTATTATTAGATATAATAATTAATTCTAAAAAATTAATTCCTCAAAATTCTAATTTATGAGAAGATGTCATCTTTTGCACTGATCTTTTTCCCTATTACTGTATTTTTTCCCTTTCAACAGTAAGATTGCATTTCAAATTCTATCATGTTTACAGCTGAGTTCAGGTAGGTTGTAATTTGAGGTTTCGGCTACATTTTAAATGTGTATTTGAATCTGTGATCTACTAAGAAATCTGTTTCTACTGAGATGTAATCTTATTGATTTACTTATTGGGTACTCAATTTTGAGTACCCAAAAATATAGTTGAAAAGCTTGTGAAGAGGAATTTGTTTGTTTGATAAGAACTTATATCTTTTATTCCTTGCTTATGTAGAACTCCAGTTAGTTTTAGCAGATGATTTAAATCCATAGGAGTGACAGGATCAGGAGGTAAATTGCTTTCTTAATAACAACTATTTAACATCACTTCGATGTTTAGACGTATAATGTCACCTACATAAGGAACTCAAATATCACTGAATATATCAATAATGTAGTTTTGCAACATGGTGTAAACACCAAATTCAGAGTATACACCACTGACTTTCTCTTAATGCACCACTTGGACTGTTCTGAAAGTATCCACTAACTGTCAGATGAAGCTACCTATAAAAATATCTATTTTAACCACAATCAGAAGTACAAAACCAAACAGTATGGCTCCAGAGCCAAGGCGCTAATGTTATGGAGTATCATGTAGTTGGTTTGCAAATGCACACATGCACACATACACATATATGTATATATAATTGGTAAATTCACTGTGTGTGTGTATGTATAAAAATAGTATTGTACCCAAAAGTCCAAGTCAAGACGTGACAAGATTAGAAATCTTGCTGTTTACGTGATCTGTTTTCCTGTACTGTGCCAGCTACAAATAAGTTTAATTTTGCTTTCAGACCTGTGAAATTCCTGTTGTTATATAGGGACAAGAGAGGGGAAAAAAATAGAATATTATTTGCCACTGCAAAGGCAAGAAAATACTGAAATTTGGCAATCCTAAAATTATAGGACTCACAAGTAGGCAGCAAATGTGAATGTAAGTCTTGCTAGTTTGAATTTTAATGAAAAGTAAAACAATGAACACAGTTAGCATGAAAATTAGGGATTTTACAAATTCTATTAGTAGAAAAAAACTCAACAGAGATCAAAATTTTGATAGATATTAAATACAACTTTCCAGCTTGTTAATAACGAATATGCTCAAGTGAACAAAACCAGAAATATTCTTCAGCAATACAGGTCAGTATTAAGGAAAGTTAATCTAAAAGCACAGTGGTTTCACAAATATTTCTAAAGTGAATGTCTACTTCAACAGTTCTTTATTAATATTATTGATTCGGTTAGGGAACTACATAATTTGAAAAATCATACACCAAGTAATTCCCTATAATCATACTGATTAGTCATGGTCGCAAGTCACAATTTAATCTGTATTCTACTTAGTTCTCACCCAAAGTTGCCTCTATATAAACAGTAAAAAAGGAAGAAGTTGATGGAAAAGATAATGTGGTACCAAATTATGGCAAAATTCCTTTTTAAGTTGTAAAATTCTTAACTATATTCATGTTCAAAATGCTCAAAAATTACATATATTTATAAATTGATGAAAATATGCAAATTTTACAATTTTTAATGTGAGAACATGATGATTTAACTTTATTTTCATTTTCAAATTAAATCATATCTGTGAGGAAACAAGAAAATCTTGGCTTCTCTGGGGCTTTCTTAGAGGAGCATGTTTCAAAGATATCTTGTTTCACAAATAATGCAGCAAAAATATAATAATGAATCACAGTAAAGCTGCTTATGTCTTTCACTTACTATCTCCTTACAAACGTATCTATACTGATGTAATAAAACACATTAAATAGCAAGGAGTACCTAATAGTAAAGAAAATATGACATTCAAATATATTTATGTTACATCAAATAATAATATAGAACAGCACAAATCTTGTTCCACATCCATCTGCAGTAAGAGAAGGCCTTTACAATAGCAGAACCAATGTGATTTCACTATGCAAAATGGAAATTTGGATGCCAGCAAGTAGGGATGGTCAGGAATTCTTCAGTAAAAGTTTATTGTGATAAAAAGCTGATTCATCCAAACTAAAACTTTTCTCTGGAACCTTTCTGAAAACATTTTCATTAAGAAATGTTTCATCAGGTCTGGAATAAGACACTTTGTCAGAAACAAAGTCTGCAATCCCATGACTACAGGGAATCCAGCATTCCCAATGTGAGTGAAGTAGCTCCTATCAGGCAAACCTAGGATTTGCAAACAGAGTTCCAAGCTCCTCTGTGGACAGGCCAAACCTCTGTTTGCCAGGAGGACTTACATTTTTGCCCAGGCATTTCTGAAATGTGCCAAACATGCATGGCACCCCTAACTCATGGAAGCAAAAGGAGCTGGATGCAGCCAGAACACAAGAGGTATTATACATGTGCATGAAAGTATCCACTAGGAGATTGACAGTCACAGTTTCTCCAGGACCTTTATGTGTCCTGGCTGCATGGGCCCACACATAGGTGGCATAAGGAATATGCACAGGGAAATAAATCCAAGTCTATGATAGAGACAACTATGAGCTATTCTAAATACCTAAATTTATAAGATTATCACAGAGTGAGATGTGGACAACTGTCATTGTAAATGCGTTCCAAGAAACAGCCTTCTAGCTTCTAGCCAGCCTGATAAGGTAACAACATTGATTACCTGTGTCTATTAAGACTGCAGGGGGTGGTGTTTGGAAGGTGGAAACACACTCCCTCAGAAACTTGTTGCAGACTGTTTCATTTCCTTGTAAATGATGGTTGTCATACATGTTGGGACCTTCCAGCTTTGAGTTTCCTGCTGTTGTAGGACATGCAAAAGCATTTTCCCCTCTTAATCTTAGCAGCTATCTCTAGGCAACAATCCAATAATAAAGCTGGTTCTTGAGAATGAATATGAGTCCAAATGAACAAGCTAATGTTTATGAATTTTAAAATATTAAAAGGAAACAAAGTTAAGCATCACCTTTACCTTTTTTTTTTTTGTTAATGACTATGAATATAGAGGATTTCTAACAGGGAAAAATTGCAACTATTGCTAATGTCTCCCCGCAAACAGCTAGACTGCATCCGAAAGCAGATTGCCCTATATAATTTTCAGATGGGCCATTTAAAGATTAATGTTATGAATTTTCCATGACTTCAGAGCACTGAGTATCTAGGTGTCATGTATACATTGCTTGCAGGTTTATTTCTGGTATAAGTATGTAAACAAGAATGTGACTAGTGGTAAGAACAAGAAAAACCTATGTGACAATTGTTCAATTTCCACTATTCCTCTGAAGTGGGTCTTAGGAGGCCTGAGTTCCTTCTGCTTCCGAGATTTTTAACAATTTGAGTACTAAATGAACAAGTTGAATTTAGTGTAGTTATACCATGAGAAAAAATAGCCTTATCTCTTGGGGGAGCAGCAGAATATTGTGCAGAGACCATTCCCCTGACATCAACTGTGTTTGGCAGATGGTGCTGTCAGTTCAGTTCTGTGTTTATTCTATCATGCATGTGGTAGCATATTTTAAAATGTACAATCTCATGTATTATCTATGGGCTAAAAGCATGCAACACAAGTGGGACTATATCACAGGAGTTAAACTTCTGTAAACAACTAGCAGCGGTTGTGTAAATGCTATTTTCTTGACATAAATAACAGAAACATATGGCCAGAGACAGGAAGTGGGTGATACCTGGATAGATTGATATCCTGCTAGACAAGTGGCTGTATTTATGACATGATTCTGCCTGACAGTGAAAGAGGAGGGGAGGAGAGCTAATGACTTTTTCATGAACTCTCTGACAACATACATTTGACCACTGAATAGCTTTGCTCAACAATCTGATTCTCAGTGTTGTTGTTAAATACGTGCAGTGAAGATGAAGAAATATTGGGGTCAGAAGTGGAAGGTAAAACTCTTATTTCCCATTTCGTTAGAGCAACTTATATTGAAACAACATTGTTATTCCAATAGTTTAGTACCCACATGATTTCCAAACACTATTCCTTTACTGAAGAATATGTGTTACAGTAAGTAGTGACCTACTGTAAGAATTTTTTCCTGTTATGACCTGAACTTTAAAGTGAGAGGTTTTTAATACCACACCACCTATTTTACAATCTTTCTTCCTTTCCTTTTTCTCATAAAAATCCTGGCTACAATAAGTTTAAACCCTTCAGCATAGAAATTATCGCTTTCTCATATTTGAATGTTACTCACAGAAGGTTACTCAATCATAGTAAAACACTTCAGTACATGTGACTCTTCCACAACATTTTGGAACAGTGATATGTAATATTTCCTGTCTGACCAACCTGATCTCTTTTTACGATCAGGTGACCCACCTGGTGGATGAGGGGAAGGCTGTGGATGTGGTCTATCTAGACTTCAGCAAGGCCTTTGACACTGTCTCCCATAATATACTCCTGGAAAAGCTGGTAGCCCATGGCTTGGACAAGTATACCCTCTCCTGGATTAGGAACTGGCTGGAGGGTCGGGCCCAGAGAGTGCTGGTGAATGGAGCTGCATCCAGCTGGCGGCCGGTCACCAGTGGTGTTCCCCAGGGATCAGTGTTGGGCCCAGTCCTGTTTAACATCTTTATAGATGATTTAGATGAGGGGATTGAGTGTATCATCAGCAAATTTGCTGATGACACTAAATTGGGAGGGAGTGTCGACCTGCTGGAAGGCAGGAGGGCTCTGCAGAGGGATCTGGATAGACTTGAGAGATGGGCTGATTCCAATGGGATGAAGTTCAATAAAGCCAAGTGCCGGGTCCTGCACTTTGGCCACAACAACCCCATGCAGCGCTACAGGCTGGGCACAGAGTGGCTGAAGAGCAGCCAGGCAGAAAGGGACCTGGGGGTACTAATTGACAGGAAGCTCAACATGAGCCAACAGTGTGCCCAGGTGGCCAAGAAGGCCAATGGGATCTTGTCCTGTATCAAAAATAGCGTGGCCAGCAGGAGCAGGGAAGTGATCCTACCCCTGTACTCTGCGTTGGTGAGGCCACACCTTGAGTATTGTGTTCAGTTCTGGGCCCCTCAGTTCAGAAAGGATATTGAGGTGCTGGAGCGGGTCCAGAGAAGAGCAACAAGGCTGGTGAAGGGACTGGAGCATAAGTCCTATGGGGAGAGGCTGAGGGAGCTGGGGTTGTTTAGCCTGGAGAAGAGGAGGCTCAGAGGTGACCTCATCACCGTCTATAACTACCTGAAGGGAAGTTCTAGCCAGGTGGGGGTTGGTCTCTTCTCTCAGGCACTCAGCAATAGGACAAGGGGGCACGGGCTTAAGCTCCGCCAGGGGAAATTTAAGTTGGATATCAGGAGAAAATTCTTTACA
This sequence comes from Pseudopipra pipra, assembly GCF_036250125.1. NCBI lineage: Eukaryota > Metazoa > Chordata > Aves > Passeriformes > Pipridae > Pseudopipra > Pseudopipra pipra. Next base: position 64,420,077 of record NC_087549.1, read on the forward strand.
GAGAGAGTGATCAGGCATTGGAATGGGCTGCCCAGAGAGGTGGTGGATTCACCATCCCTGGAGATTTTTAAACGCAGATTGGACGTGGCACTGAGTGCCATGATCTAGTAAATGGACTGGATTTGGACCAAGGGTTGGACTCGATGATCTCGGAGGTCTTTTCCAACCCAATTGATTCTATGATTCTATGATTCTTGTGTCTGAGCTATTCTGTTTTCAAAATTTACCCAGTTTACAAAGATCCACAGCAGTTTCTGATAACTGGATGAGATTCTTCTACCCAATTATAGATGTGGGCTAATTTAGGTTTACTGGCACATCTGTGTAACTGCTCTTCACTCTAATTCTGCCCTCATCAGTAAAGATTCAAGTTGTCTTCCTTTCAGCATGGTCCTGTGACTAGTCTACCATAACTTCCTGCAGTGTATGCTTATTTGCTTTAAAATGATGCTCATAATGCACTAGAATCCCCTCTAGATCACACTTTCAGTTTTAATAGTTCTGCAAGGCCAAGTTAGGGTGAGATCAATTTTGTATTTTTTTGACTAAAACTGATGGGTTATTATTTAGTCAACATAAGAAGAATGACTCCTGTAGAAAGGTGTTTGACCATTACATTTTCAGTCTTCTTTACATATTGCTAAATATAGAAAAACATCAAAGAAGGACATATATAAGCAGAAAAGTGCACTTATGGTGAGAAAGTTACCAGGACTGTTCCTAAACAAGAAGATTCAGAAGAAAACTATCTTCAGGAATAAATCTACTTTTGCAAACCAATTCAAACAAAAGACTGTTTCCAGAATTCACCTTCAACTTGCAGAGCATGACAAGGAAGCTGTTGAAATCCAAGCGTCCTGTAGCCAAATCCTAGAACCTTTAAGGTAAAGTATTTTTAAATGAAGCAAAATAAGGCCCAACATGCCTGAGGTTCAAACCAGCCTTTTCATCCGATTCAGAATATTACAACCATCTGGAATACTCAGTCATCTTTTCCTGTATTTCTGTGCAAGGGTCTGATGAGCTCTGTCCCACAAGGTACCCCCGAGGGAAGCATTCCCATTATTTACAGTACCCTGGTTGTTAAAATACAGACCCACTATGCGGGAGGCCAGAGCTCAAATTCCTACTTTGCTTCAGCAGGCATGCCTCTGTGAAGTGCCTCATCAACACCAAATAGCGTATTCCAGGAAGTCTGCCTGTTTGTCATATCCTCCCATTGCCTCTCTTCCACTATGCTCAACATCATTAAATATGCACTGGTGCAGGACTCACCACCCGATTGTTTAGGATGCCAACAAGCAATAACCTATGTTTTTAGCCTTGTTACAATGCATATTTAATTACTGATATAAAATGTAGTTATCAAGAAAACACTTTTTCCCAGTCCTCCTGATTGCTTATTGGATCTTGACGTTTAAATGAAATAGGGGAAAATAAGACTGAGCATTAACATTAGGAGCTGCTGTAATAATGCTAGATTTTATGCAGCATTTCCAAAGGGCCAGTGGTCAGATCTTTGACATGGTAACACCTTATTTTACTGTACATTCTTAATGTGGCTTTTACAAAGGAGAAGAAAATGACACTGCCCAGACTTTCTAGACAGAAAGTGAAAGTGTACCGCAAGGAGCAGAGGGATCCCTAGGTATGGCTTGCACACCTTAGGCTCCCTGTTATGTCAACCCTTAAAATCTAGACACCAAGAGCTAGAAATTAGTTATGTCCCTCTATTATAATTTCCAACACTGAGATATGTTTGCTAAACACCTTCTAGCTTGTATCAAGCTACAATTAATAAAATTACATTTAGAACTATAATTAGCAGATAATCACCTAGTCACCACCTGCTGATAAGTGGTCATGATTTCAACATCTGAGTTAGGGCTGATTCCTGAAAAATGTTGTGTGAATCAAGAATATTTACATGTACATTAATACTCATATTCTTGGCATCTCAAACAATCTGCATGCAAATGCAGGGAAAAAAAAGCCTCTTTTCCCACAGAGTTCCTCATTATCTGCTTCAGTGGGAACATTTAATCATTTTCTAAGACGTTGGGGAAAACCAGCAGTGGCACAGATACTTTCCTTGAGTTTGTGCTGCTGTATCGTAGTTGTAAACAGAAGGAATCACTCATGTAGCTTAGTGTCCACAAACTGAACGAAGCACCTGCACAGGGAAGTGTTGGCAAACTCAACCTGTCATCCCCTGCTATTTTCAGAAAAGCCCCTTGAGTGTTTTCTAGAAAACAAAAAAAGAGGAAACATATGCTCATGCAGAGCTTGAAACTGGAGGGAATGTGCAGCAGTCTAATAAATGCATAAAGGTTGATTTTCTGATTTCTTTCTATTGCTAATTTCTCTGCATCTTGGATCCTTTCACTGTATGTCTGACTGCATGGGTTCATCTAGTGAATAGCAGAGGGAATATTCATTATATGTGAGAAAATTATGTTGCTTACAAGGATTCCTTTAAAAATTAAATTCTTTTTGAGGACTGTCAGCATAAGAGAAGATGTCTTCATAGTTCTACAGATAGGTGGTATTTTTTTCTCCTAGCTTGATTTCCCAGAGAAATATAAGACAATATTCACGAAAATATTTCTTGAGTACTGATCACATTCAACCATTGTATATGGATCTGAAAAAATATTCGTCTCCACTGATGTCATATTAGCCAACAGTGATGCTAAGCTTGTGTTACTGTGAATCAACAGAAAATTAACCATAAAATAAAATTGATGGTGTTTCAACTTTAAATCAGTCTTCTCAATAATAAGAAAAAGAAAAAAAGGAAACAAGAGGAACCCCTAAACCCCAGCATTCTTCTGAAGACTAGCTTTTCTTTTTTTTCCCCTAATCATTTTGCCATGTGCATATCAGTCAAGTATCTCCTGTGTCATAAGGCTTGAGGATTGTGAGGGTCAAACAGTTTTTAGACATACTTGCTTCTGCCTCATGCTGAGTGGGACAAGAGTACTTGTCTCTCATCACAGCTCAGTTTTTGTTCCTCTCCCATAAACGAATTTTTTTCCCGACCATAACAACCTTGAGCTATTACAAGTCAGAGGCAACTTGGTGTACGTTTGTTCATCTCAAAAGCAAAAGAGACTCTTGTTCTGTTTGGGGAAGTACTAGAGCTATCTCTCAGGTGTTACCTGTGTGGACCCTTTCCAGTTCTTTCGTGTAGAGCTGTCATAAAAAAAAAAGCTGTAGTAAATAAGTGATATAGCCAAATGATCAAGCTGTGAAAACCTGCTGGCCCCAGCATAATCTTCCCTGAGATGTACAAACTTTGGTGAAATTCAGGCATACTTGAAAACCACCTGTGCAAACTGGAGAGGCTTGTACATGATGAATTTCCACAAAGTTATCAAGTGATGCAATACTCACTGCTTCTTTACACTGCACAAATAGATATCCACAAGTAGACAACTTGATTATGTCGATATTCTACATAGAAAAAAACAAGAGGAAAGAAAGAAAAAAGAAAAATAAATAAAAAATATCAGAGCAACATTTCTTAAATTTTTATGTAGAGTTTTTGAAGACACCTGTTATTCTTTTTGCATTACATTTAATGAAAATTTTCTTTCATTCTTATTTTGTTTTCAGCACAGTATCAGGCTGCTTTCTTTACTTGAATAAAGATCTTAAATGTATCATAAAACCCAGTCTCTTTCATGACATTTAAAAATCCTCTGGAGTCGAAAACAGAGTACTTTAGAGCCATTAGCAGAAATCTGCTTAACTACAAATGGTCTGGTTGGTATATAACATGCTTAATGTTAAAGCTGTTCCCAAGGTAAACATTCTTTAGTGGCTTTACAAATAGTGCATAGTAAAAAAATAATGGGATCTGTAATTGTTCAGTCATCTGCACAATATAAAAGTTAAGTATCTTAACTATATACAAAATGTGTTTAGGCCCTGCAATGTTAAATCTAGTGTCTTTTGCACTTTGTGCCTGTTGTTATAAAACAAGGAGAAAACAAGTTGCCTATAGAGAATCTGATGCAGTGCTTTCCCATATGTCAGTCTCTAGGACAAGGCAATATTAATGTCTGAGTGGTCAGCTCCTTTCGTATACTACTAATGTACTGGAAAGTCTTCCGCACTCAGTGCTTTCCTTCACGTCTCAGGACATCTCGTGCTAGAGCACTTCCCCACACAGAACAATATGGCCTTCTCTTGGAAAAGCCCTCTGGGCTGATCATTGTCAGGTTATGTTATGTTTTAACAGTAGGCACTTCAATGCTAGTTTTGTGCAGAGTTGTAGCAGGAACAAGAGGTCTAAACAAACAGAAGGGCCACTAGAGCCCTTTCATTTATCATTCTAACCTGACAGAAGCCCCTATCTATTCCCTAGCTTTGCAGAATTTTACAAGATATTTTTAAAACTTCTGCTTTTAGATGTAGCTAACCTTATACTTGGCCCTTCTGCATAATCATTTTCTTCCTTACTGTTTAGATAAGTCAGTCTGAGAAATCTGAAGGGAAATGTAAAATCAATAGTATCAGTTTGAAAAGTTTCAACATAGCCTAAACAAATATTATTAAAAATAATGGTGTTAATACTTGCATAGCATCTTTTAGCCAAATATGCTATGAAGGTGTGAATTAATTAGTGCTCACATCACAACACCACTGTCAATTAGCTAAGAATTATTATAGCAAATATTCACAGGAAGAAACAGATATAAAGAGAATATAAGCGTTGCCTAGGTAACACAGGGAATGGCAAAGGTGGGATTTAAGCCCAATTTTCTTCACGCTGTTCATTAAAAACACTCTCTCTTAATAAATGAGAGTGTATCATCAGTCCATCTTAAGCAAGTAATTACTTACCATAAGAGTTGTGATAAACTTACCTTAAACACATGCTCCTTGAGCAGGAATTCTCAGTGTGAGTCTGTTCAGGTAACTAAGAATGCACTCAAAAGCTAGCCACATCATTTTCCCACTGTCTGTTTGCCAGTAACAATGGCAATACAGTTTGGAAAGCTATTTTTTTAGAGTTTCAGATTGGGTTCACTGCCTTTCGTCATGCAGCTGAAGCCAAGTATTATTTCAGTATTCATCATTCAATATTCAGTATTTCTGTATATTGAATGAACTTTCCTCATGTGATCATAAAGGGACTTGTCTCCCAGCACTGAGATGGGAAAGACATATCCCCAAGAAGTACTGGCAATATGTTAAAAGAAATGCAAAATATTTTACATGGAAAATGAACATTAAGACAGAACTCAGTTGGAGTGATTTATTTGGAAGAACTACTTGGACCAGACACAAAAGGTCTTTCTGTCTCATGGCAATGGGTATGTTTTGCTCACTTTTAGAAAGGGATTGGTTTGGGTGGGTGATGATTTTAATAAAGGGTGAGAGAAAATTTATGAGTCTGAAAGGAAGATTAGTAACATGGGAGATTTTGTATTTGGGGTATGAAAATATGCTGCGTTTGTTGGAAGTAATGCTGTTTTGATGGAAAAGTGATTAATTTCCTGAGAGTTGTAAGGCACATCTTTAGTTCAGAGAAGGATGATGATGGGGACTGTTAAATACTTCAGTATATTTGTGAGAAGTATGTGAGATTTGAACAAGTGTTGATTCTGTGAGATTAATGGGGAATTGGTGGCACAGGGGAAGGATTAAACATATGTAGTCATGGGATTGAGATCCGAGAGATTCAGAAAGATTGGGTTGGGAGGCACCATTTGAGTCCTTTTGCTTACAATCTCATCTAAGTGTGTGATGGATGTTTATTTTAGATTTATCCACATAACATCTATTTTGCTTTCTTCCACCTATCACATTTCCCAGGACCAAAGGAAAATTAAGATCTTCAGTAAAAATCAAAACTACAGTATGCCACAGAAAGGACACAAAAGAGGCTATGGTCACCTCCAATAGCTATGTCCCTGCATTATCAGGGAAGCAATTAAACTCTCAAGTGAGCCCAGAAAGCAAGCACTATGCTTCTAGTATCCCATGCAAAAGTGCATTGAATTTCAAGTAAAGGAAATCTTTCCTTCTAAAGCCAAACCACGTGGCCATTTTATCCTGTACAAATGAGAGATACAATAGTATGGCGCTGAACATTAATCATGGTAGAATAACAGCAGAAGCATCTGAATATCCTTTCTACACCTTTTCACTAATTATGGTCAATTTTCAACACTTCACAGGAAGGAGAACTTTCCTTCCTATAAAAAACTTTTTTACCAAGATCTGAAAATATTCCTTCCTTGTTTCCACAGGTGACTATCAGAGATGCAAAGCGTAAGATGTTGTCTATATGCAGTGTACTTAGCACTCATTTCAACTCCCTTGACACATTGGATACCTAATAATTCCTATTACAAACCTAATCTCTTTTTTTCCCCAAATTTTCCTTGCAAGTTTTAAAATCTTTCCTTCCTAGCACCATCTTACATTGAGTTCCTACTGCACTGCCTTATTTGGGAACCAGAAACTAATTTATTGGATGGTTATAGATCACTTAGCAAATTAAATGTATTTGTGACCAATTTCTTATAATTTCTCTTATGTTGATCTAATTCCTTGATGTAAAAACTTTTCTTCTTCTTGAGTATTTAGCCTTGATTTTGTTTCTCAGTTATTACATTCCCTCTAAACCTTCTTTTATTAACTCTAAATAAGTTAGATATTTTTAATATATTTTCACAAAATTGCTACTGCATGTTCCTAATAATTCTTATTTGCATTTAGCTCTATATTTCCTGAAAAGAAATTACTAGTCCTGCATATTATGTTCCCAAAGAAATCTTATGATTGTCTTCCCTGATGGTACGAGTCATCCTGGTCTGTGACAAAATAACCTGGTCTAATGTGTTCTGGAACTTGCCATTCTTTTTCACAATTGCATCACATTAGTTGCATCCTTACATACATAAAAGTTTTCCTCCATTTCATTAATTTCCATTTGATAAGACCACAGTCACCACACTTCTTGTTGTCTGGACCCAAGCACATTTCATTGTGTTCCATGAGAATAATTTCCATCCTGCTTCTTTCAATCTGAACAGCTAAACTATCAAATTCCTTTGAGGTTCTTTTATGCCCTAAGAAATGGCAATAATTAATATTGTTCCAAAATATCACAATTGCCCCTAAAAATCAAAATAGTCTTCTGTGAGAAGGCAAGATTACTTCTTGAAGCATGCCATTGATATTTTGTACTGTAGTTTCTAGAGCACTGCGTGAACAGCACTGAGGCATGAGTGTGCAACTATGACAAAACGCTTTTTCAGCCTTGAGTCAAATACAGTTTGAGTGACAGTAGTGTGTAAATCCAAACAGATGAGGTGAATAAAAGATAATAGTGAGAAAATTTTGATTGACAGATGCACCTCAGTGACTACTTCTACTCTTCCAAAGGATTTTGTGCACAGATTCTGTGTTTGGGATTTGGAAGCCAGCAGGGGATCATTTGTAAGTTTTAGTCTTTTTGATCCCTGACCCGGTGGGCAAGGAAAGACTTGTCAGGAAAAACACTGTGTTTGGGGGAGCAGCTAAGTACAAGATGCTTAATACCAGTTAGTCTGATCTAAATATTGTTTTAGGATTTCAGCTGACCAAGATGTTGTCCTATTCATGCTGTTTAATGTGCAATAGGATTAAAAGCATGCATAATCTGAGCATGTATGAAACCCTCGAGACCCAGTTGAATGGCGTGCTGAGGCTTTTGGCTCAGATCCTGCCCAAGAGGTATTAATTTGGGTATGAATCAAATGAGGCTGGGACTGATGCTGTTGTGCTAGTTACTGCTGATGTCAAATTTAAAGTCTCTCAGTGCTAATAAAGAATGTTGTCCAGCTTGTGAGAATGCATTAAGAAGGGTAGAGTAGTTGTACTCAATGTCGAGCAGGTCTGAAGCTCTGTGAGTGATGAATTCAAGGTTACCAAACTTTCCACCCTTCGCTCAGTGTTCCTGTCCCACAGACCATAAGCAGTCTCCCAAGTCTCTCTTCTCTTTGGTCTCCCAAGCAGGCTTCTGGTGACATAGCAAAAGAAACACAGAGGATTTGAAAGGAGTAATAAATAATTACGAGCCAAATTGAAATGTTCTTTGCTCATAATGGTTGCTAGGACTACTAACAAGAGAAATTACTTATGAATGCAAGTAATGGGTTTCCAGAGTATTGGTGTACACAGAAGACCAGATTAAATTGGATCTCTTGGGCTGACATTCCTCTCTCATGTGACATTTAACCCTAAAGGTAGATGGGCACTTGTGGCTTGAATGACAGGAGATGACTGCACTAGTAATTGGGTCTGGTAGACAGTAGACAGGAGAGATGACTGCAAGCTGGTATAAGGCTAACAAAAACAAGATGTCACCAGTGGAAACAGTGTGTGAGTAAAGGAAACAAGTAAAATTTCTCATTTGTCTTTTATGTCCAATATTGAATTCAGAATCTTCAGAAAGAAGATAGCTGGAATGCTTTGCCAAGGTCAGGGAAGCTCTCTACTCTTAACTGGTTTTATCTTCCTCTTTCTCTGAGATAGCAGCACTCTCATTCACACAGTATGGGACCTTCCCGAATTCTCCAACCACCTTTTGTATAAAATAATTTAAACTCCAAAAATTGTTCAAAATTTTATTTAAATGATGAACATTTCTAACTGTGAAATTACTATACTATATGTCTGGGGAGATCAGAATCACCCTAAAGAACAGAATCATGAGCTTCCTAAAAGATGTGAAGAATATACGTTGTGCATGCTTTCTTTTTCTCCCAGTTCTTTATGGAATCAACATTTCATTATATAAGAGAAATATCTGTAAATATACATTACAGATAAGATTATTATTTAAAAGAATGAGAAGGCAGTATTCCAACGTACAGTAAAAACGAAGGTGGCCAATTATTTTGTGGTTACTCATAAGCCAAACTGAGAAAAATAGAGTTTTAAAAATTGTTTCATGAGGAAATTTTAACTAAGTGCAATTAGTTGACATGCATATAAAACCTTAATCAGGTAAGCTTCAAAAATCTATAAAAGAGAGATTTAGAATTTAATAATACTACTTGATATCCTTATTCAGATATAAATGTTTCACTCTGTAGAGTCATATTCAAGTAGGTTGATTATCACAAGTTCTCTTTCAAATTTAAAATTCCTTTCAATTCTGAATACCAAGTCAGACTTATCAGGTCCTAACAGGAAACCAGGCCAACTTTTAACTAGAATCTAAACTTGATTTGCTCACAAGTTTTACTGACACTTTTGCTTTATTTAAGGAAAGTTTTACTGCAAATTTTAAGTGAATTACATCTAGGAAGTAGACAAAGGTTTTTGTCTTTCAGCAATTATTCTGATGTAACCTAAAATGGAGAGATTTTGTTATGCATGATGAGGACATAAAAATAATGTTTTATGTAGACATTTTCTATACTTAAGAGGAAATTAGGTGAGATAATTTGACCAAGTGAGGCAATTTGGTTAAACTACTAAAATGCTGGGTGCTATCTATAGAAAACAGTAGGTACATATGCTGAAAATTAGTAAGGCATTAAAATAGAAAAATATAAAAAAGCATACATGAAATTATTTAAGTTAATCAAAGGCAAGAAAACTGAAATAAATGAGCAGATTGCACTAGATAATGAATAGCATAATGAAGAAAGACTTTGAGGTAACTAAAATACTTTCTTTGTATTAATCCTAACAGTGGATTAATGAATTGTGTCCTACTGCACTTTTTATGCTAAGACTTGTACTTCTATAATTTTACTCCATAAGCCTTGTCTTAAGTGTGCATTATTTTTTTGAAAGGCATGGACCTCAGAACTAATTCTACTTAACTCAGTGCATGATAAGGGAGCTAGATTTGCAGGAAAACAGTTAATGAATACTCTATAGGAACACTCAGTTGAAACTAGGTAGGTAACTTTCCTAAGCCTGTGGCCTTTAAGAATCTGGGAATGCAACATTAAGGGACAAGATAGTCTAGACATCTTGGCTAATGAAAAAAAAAACCAAACCAAAACCAAACCCAACAACAAAAATAGACCTATTGTTGTTCAAGAAAGCTATTTACACTAATGCATGTGGAAAAAAAGTCTGAGGAAATCCAAAGGAGTTCCACAAAAAGAGGATGGGTAAGCAAGCAGATGCAAAACACTGAAGTAATTATTAAATAAGACCATTAAGTGACTGGACTTAAATATTCTTGTTGTATTAGTTCCTATTTGAGTGAAGAAAGATTTCTTCACTTCTCTCAAAAGAGAAAGAGTTTGTGACATGAAAGCTCTGGCAGTTTATGCCTCACAGGCGAAAATTCATTCCAGTTACATTAAGAGTAGGTGATTCCCTCCAAGCAAAATTAAGCTCAGGACACTTGTTTTTTTACTATCAGTGAATATAATAAATATATCAACAGCTGTCCTATTGTCTTGACAATGACATTTTGGTAAAAGGTAGCCTTGTCCATCTCAGTGGAAGACTGTATGAGCTCAGCAATGCTCAAGAGGGGCTTCCAAAACATAGATATCTTAAGGATCCCTCAGATAACCTCTAGAGAAAAACAGCTTGAGATATCGGACTTCAGTATCATATTATGTTTCTTATCAGCTGCTTCAGCTGGCTCATCACTCCACATGTGAGTGTTTAGGATTACTTGCTGATCAGCCCATGCCTTTTAGAGAGATATTAGGAACATTGGGCTTTAATTGTTGTTGGAGGGCAGGCACTGAAAAGTTAGGTGCTGCTTTGATTAATTTGTAGGTGCTTAACATCATTCACTGGATCTAATTTATGGCAACTTAACACTTATCACACCTGAATCCTCCTGTGGGTTTATCTGTTATCCTATAGGATGTGCAAAGTAGCCACAAGCAAGTAAAAATGGGACCCAAAAAGCATCATAAAGTACAATATTGTGACACTCTGTTCCCACAAAACCTCTGTCAAAACATTGACCAAAGTAGCATGTGAAATAAAAGAGTGAAAAAGGTTTCATTAGCAACATGCCCTACTAGCAACAGCCCTTAACTTGTCTTCATATAAAAACCCTCTGTAATGAGAACATAAGAAAAGAAAATAAATTGTTACTATAACTTATTACTGACTATTTGTTTAGGGGAATTATTCATTTTATCAGAAACAGAGTAACCAATATTTAATAATTGCATTCTTTGCAAAGAGAGACTGATAGCACAAGATCTTCCAATTTAAATGTGTAACAGGGACCTGGGCGCGTAACTGGCAACATTATTATCTTAGTATATAAAACATATTAAAGAAAAATAGGTGCCTGGTGTTTCAAATACTATGTAGTTAAATTAAAAACACTATCAGCTGCAACTAATAAATAGTCCCACAAAAAAGCCTCAACATAAATCCAAACACTACCATACAAGCTCTGTACCTCAGTACAATTCCTTAAATCCTCTTCTTGCAAATCCCACCTAAATAGGCTAGTCCTGCAGCACTGTGCCTCTGGAAGGAAAGGGGATAAGGACCAAAACAGGGAGAATTTTCTGCAATGGCAGGTTTCCCTCTGTTTTCCATTTTAAGTCTACAGAACTTGAGGTTTCTAACTGCTCTATGAACTGAAATTTGACCAAGACAGCATAACAAGAAATGAATTTCAGACAGAAAAATATCCTTTCCTTTATCCATTTAAAGGATGAGGTGTAATTTTCATCTAAAAAATGAAGCTATTCTTGCAATCAAGTGGACAAACATTTATGGTGTTTTGGTTCAAAACTATACTTAAGAGACTGCCTGCTTGCTCCCTGTTAGTTTTGCGTTCACTGTTTTTTAGTTATAACTTCAACTAAAACTTGGTGCTCTAATGTGACACAGGTATAGGATGATTGTAGCATCTACATGGATTACAGAAAAAATGTGTCCATTCTATGGATTTTGTTCTTTTTATTTTTTTTTTGCGACATCCCACTCTCCTCTCTCTGAAAAGAAGAAATTTACTAGGCCTGAGGTATTCTTCTTTCAATATAAGGTACTTCAAAATGCTGCTTTTTGAAGAAATCCTATTGCCTGGAACATTATAAGTGTATAAACCTGTGACATACATCTAAATATCTACTTTGGAATAGATTTGCAGGTGTATGAAACACCCAGCAGCAAATGATAATTAGAAGATAAAGAATGTCTCAATCTCAGCATCGCTGATCGTGATAATGTCTGAAATGCTGATATAGTTAATGCAGGAATATATTAAAAAATATGTGGGTTTGTGTGCACAGGTAAAATAAACACATTATATTATATTGTGTCCTGTGTGTTAAATTCTCACATACACTCTGTAGCTATGTACATTTTTGTATGCATACATAATAAATTATGGTAAGAAAAGGAAAGAAAATAAATGGATAGCTTTAATTTTGAGGAGGCCTGAGGAATATCTGTATATTTTTCCCTCCTCAAAACCAGCTCACAAAAATTTCTAAATCATCTTTTTGTCATTGGAAAGAATTTCAGATTGCATCCCTCCAGCTATTATGTGGTTGAACTTTAGAAAAAAAAATCTTTGAATATTAATAATTATTTTTAAAGTCAACAGCTACCTCAAATTATTTAAAAACTTCATTACATTCTGAGTTATTTTTCTTCACCCTTTTTCTTTGAAAATATATTTGCTTCTCTATCCTAAAATATATAGTGTTGTTCATAGTCATTTAAATAATATTATCCATATTGAAGAAAAGATGTATCTTTGTATTGAATTATTCCATACTGAGATATTGAGTAAATATTTACTTTCAAGGTAAAGCCAAAACAACTGAATTACCAACAAAGCTGCTAATGTAGCAATTAGTGGGTGGAGAAAGGTGAGACAAATATGATGAGTTAAATCTCAGTAAATTAAGTATTACAACACTTCAAAACACTATTTTCCTGCTACAATGTATGATGTGATTTGGTATTTTAATTATAGTCAAATATTTTATACACTACAGAAACTATCAGAATACTTTGTGTAGGCATACCCTCTCAAAAAATGTCTATAAGCATGTAACATAATGTTCTGTGTCACAGAAAATGTAGAACTTTAACCAACATGACTTCAGTGAAGCCAAAGTCAAAATAACTTACAATGGAGGAATAAGGTTTGACTTTTACTATAATTTCAAACAATAATCCATTTCCTCTGCTAACTTTCTTTCCATTCATTAATTACATTACAGATTAAAACAATCAGTAGGGAAAAAAATCCCATACAGTGTAAATTTTACTTTGTTGCCATTTCTTATTTCAGCCTATAACTTTAGATATAATTAGTTATATTAAAGCTCTGAAGAATAAGGCTGCTATTAACAGTGATTTAGCAAATGCTTTCGAATTTTAGTCCTACACTACATAATTATACTTACATGAAATATAATTAATGAGGAAAACGTCTCAGATGTGTGGGCTAGGAAGGCAAATATAACTATCCTTTATTGTGCCTTCAAGGTTAGAATTATTATAGCACTTATAATTTTATTATAATTACCCATAATGAGACTCCACATGCATGATACAGTCTACACGTTTTTGACATTAGAAGTTTTCAAAATGCCTCATTAAGTATTTTACTCTATATTTATGTGGTTTTCCCTCACCTCCCATTTTTGGTGGCCATCTATTCCATGTAAAAGCATACAAACTTATTTAAAAAATACTACCATTAAAGATCATAAAATGATTACAATGAATAGATATTAAGATGTCACAGCTGTATAACCTTTTATGTGCTCCCGTGCTGAATTGTTTTATGACCTATCATAAACCTATTAAACTACTGGTAATAAAGGATTGTAATTAGTGATAAAACCTTGTTGCTTAGTGAGCCAAGACAGTCATCCTTACTTTGGATTTTATTGAAAGTAATCAAGATGAAACCTTCAGCAATGTCAAATAACACCTTCAGAGAAGAAGGTTGCACTTTTGGTAGAGATTGCCGATATTTAAGCTTTTATGTAGTTGATCTGTGCTGTATTTTGCAGACTGAGCTTGCTTAACTCTGTTCCCCTCAATCCTTTTCCCCCATGAACTTGCACTGAAGAATGAAAAATATAGGATATATGAAGTCAAATAAGCTTGGAACACAGTTTGACTTCAGTGGGTTTCCATTTTCCTATTGTATTATGCATGTAGAATGTTGTCCACAACTTGTTTCTTGGCAGGATTCAACAAGGGCTATAGCAAAGCAGAAATCCTTAGAAGTGAGCTCTGACTGAAATGGAGAATCTAGTTAAGGAAAAAAAGCATGCAATGCGCTGAACAAAATGTGTGACCTTTTCAGTTATCAAATCAAATTAACTTTTTTCCTAGTCATACTGGGCTGAATGCAAACATAGCTTTGAGAGGCACAAAAGCCACCGCTTTAATCTGCACAGTATCATCAAGTCCCTCTTAACATTTGTGTGTTGGCCTTCTAGAATAAATTAATTTTGCCAGCTTGCTCAGATGGTTGGTTCTTGATGTATCCTGGTGAAAGCTGACATTTTCACTTTCCTTAATGTAAATTTTCTGTAGCTTAACCTCAAAATTCTGGGTGGGGTAATCTTCTCAGGATCTAAAGCAATGCCTATTACCATTTTGGCACGGAAACACTATATGGATGCGACTGGGTGCAGGGAAAATATAATGCCAGAGATTAAATTCAGAAATCTGTATTCCTGTCTCCACAGCATAGCTACAGTATCTGGCACATTTTGAAAACTGAAAAGCAGGGGGGAGGGGAAGAAGTCAAACAATATTCACTTTGTCTTTATAGCACTATATGTCACTCTGCAGTAAACTGGAAAGACAGAGCTCTAAGCACTGAACAATTAACCCTCCACTAATTCCCCTTCTATCCTACAAAATAAAGAATACATCAAAGGCAGAGGAACAGGTATCTTCTCTCCCATTCTTCTCAACATGGATTTATTTGTCCTAACTGGACTTTTAAACCTATTGTGCCTGGCTTTTCACAGCACTGAATTGAGCAATAGGGAAACTATAGTAACCAATAATCTGTTTCACTTCAATGGAAACTATGTATCTTGGTGGATAACAAAGCCTGGGATAAACATTGAAAACCTCTGACAGGGTTTGGAGGGGAGAGTATGGTGTCTTGACTGTCCCGTCACGTTTTAGCCAGCCTTCACCTATAGGCAACAATTATCAGGGCATTCCTCATTTGTTCTTTACTAAGCAAATTCTTCAAAGGTGCTTAATGGATACCTCACCTCCATTAAAATTCACAGTATTCTGTGCAATTAATTCAGCCATATGCAGAGGTGTGCGTATGCTAATCGCTTTTAGTCACATATACATTAAGATTATATGCACCAGGCTCCTTTTGAAGGGATACCTCTTCAAGGAAAGCTGATAAAACTTTGTATAGTAATATTTGCAGTCGAGTCAACACAATACACCTCTCCTTAATTCCCATGAAGATTTTAAATCTCCCATTTCAAAGGCAGCAGGGGAAAAGTGTATTTGGTATTCCCCACGCAATTATAAATTGGAATTAAAACAAGCCCAATATCCACTTAGATGTCAATACAACCAAACAATTTTACATTACCTAAGATCTACACGAAATCAAGTACACCAAAAGCTGATCACTTGCGCAAGTAAATCAAAAAGGCTGTTCCTCTATTTTATTTTTTATCTTAAATGTATCCAGAGTTTTATGGCTAAACACAAAAGCACTAGCAGTTGGTCATGCTATAAGCTACTAGAAGAAAGTTAAGCTTCCACGTTGGCTAGCTGAGATATCAGCTCTAAGCTGACAAGTAATTAAACCAGCATATCTATAACAACTGTCATCTCTTATTTCTGTGCAACTTGGATGTAAACCAAAGGCACGAAAGCCAAAAAAAAGACTTCACATTA
The DNA here is from genome assembly GCF_036250125.1 of Pseudopipra pipra. Classification (NCBI taxonomy): domain Eukaryota; kingdom Metazoa; phylum Chordata; class Aves; order Passeriformes; family Pipridae; genus Pseudopipra; species Pseudopipra pipra. Next base: position 64,435,944 of record NC_087549.1, read on the forward strand.
CTGGGCAACTGCTGAGCATCTCCTGCTGAACAGTTTAGCAGACCTGGGCATTTAGAGGATTGTAGCAGAGATCAAAAGGGTCAGAGATCCCTTTACCAATTAACAGCAGGGAGAAGAACATCAAATAAGGTGTAAATTTTAGCTCTGCAGTTTTGAGTAAGCCAAGCATGAAATGCATTCTAATACTCTTGAGTAGCTGCAGCTTTGAGCCATCAGTGATGTCACTGGTGCACTAAAGGAAGCTTAATCGCACTTAGAGTGGCATGTAGCAATCCCGCTCAGCTAGGTGCTAAAGCCTGCTGCTTCTTGTCTCTTTTGATAACACATGGGAATTGCTAGCCCCGACGTGGCTGGCGAGAACAGAAAACACTCCATAAAAAGCAGGCTTTCTTTGGGGTCTTACGCTTTTATTGCTCCTGATCTTAAAGAGATAGTGACACAGTGTTTATTTTCTCCCCTTAATTGTTTCAAATAAAGAAGGAAATAATTAATAAGGCCCAGTGCAAGTAATCAGCCTTTGGGGGCTTGAAGCCCTGCTTAATCCAACTTTATGCAAATCACCATGGGGGGAAAGCTGTTCCTATAGACATTGCTCTTTCTTCTCTTTCTTCTCTCTCCACCACCAGCCACCCCCCCCCAATCCCTCCCACCCCTCTTTTAAGTATGACAAAAGAATGCCATTGAGCCGCCTTATGCATCCCCTTGACCGGTATATACTGCCCAGAATATGCAATCTGGCATGATAGTGCTGGGAAATGTGGATCTGGCCAAGAGCTGGTAGAACCAGAGGGAGATGCTTCTTTTCTGCAGAGGTGCCGAAGGCAGAGGCTGGGGACCAGCTGTGGAGGTCTCCTGTTTCCTCTACCTGGAGAGTCTCTTACTCCAGCTGCCACAGAAGTTGTGCAGCAATGGACCTGTGAAGGTGGAAGAGGCAACAGCAACAACAGCAGTAGTAGCAGCAACAAAAGAGATGAAATGGGCCAACTGCTCTGGCAAAATAGCAGTATAGCTGTTTAAGGCTGAGCTAAAGGTCAGAATCAGATAAGTTTAATATATAAAGTGCCTTTGTGTGCAGATACTTATTGTTGCCCAAGTGCATGAAACAGTATAAACAGAAAAACAGATTATTTTTTTTACTGTTTGTGAATTAAAATTATATCAATAATAATTCGAAGCACAATCCTTAAAGAAATAAATGTGAGTATTATGTTATTCTTTTGTTTATTTCAGCTAACAAAAGATTACCACGGGGACAATTACAAATTCATGATATGGGTACATTCATGGAATACATTAGTGGTCCTGCTTCAGTGAGAAAATACAGTTGTGATGCTTAAAATATGTTAAGAAAAATTCCCACAAATTAGATATGCATTTCATTTTACAGATCTCAACTATAATAAGTTCAAATCAGGAATGCTCCATCCCTAATGAAGTTCAATTAAATGTCTCATACTAACTTAAGTATTCTGCCCAGAAACTCATCCCAGAGCATTAAATACTTCATTTTACACACCAAGTATTCATAATTGCATATACCTAATTAATTTAGGAAAAGTCAGTGAAATTCCCTTCCTGCTTTGGTTTCAAGAGTGCAAGTACTTGTTTTCTAAACATTATGAATACAACTAGATCTGAAAGACATCATATCCACAACAAAGAGAAGCTAGTGACCAGCTCAAATACATTGTCTTTTGAACAACAAGTCAGCACAGACAGAAGTAAATGACAGTTAATTACAAATTACATTCTGGTTGGGGCTGTGAAGGCCTCCTGGCTTGAATAATAATCAGGCCCTCGGGCACTCACCTGCCTGCAAACGAACATACAGAGGCACAGTCTGGGGTGCTATACAAGTTTCAAAACAAGCTGCTAAACACAAAAGCTTATTGGATTACAGAGATTTAGGCAAAAGCATTCAGATCTCTGGCAGCAACTCTAGTACTAGGTTGAAGGAATTTCTAAAGGATGAATTACCATTTACTGTAAATTTCTGAATACACCTAATTTTTGGGAAAGGAAATAATTTCTTTTATTTTCTAACATTAGAAAAGTTATCTTATTGCAAGGGCCCTTTAGGAATTGTGATAGGAGAAAGCGTTTGTTACAAATTGAAGATCTAATTTCTTTCCAAATGAGAGAAATCCACATATTGTTTGCATTGTTTCTTCTCCATTCTTGGCATTCAACCAGTACCATACATGTTCTAAATGTAACCTACATAAATGTAAAAGAATTAGAAAAAAAAAGTATTACTCATGCTGGAAGAAATACTTTTATGTAGCATCTTTGACCATTGAAATTTGGGTAATTTACTGATATATGTTGCATTTTTTTAACGTTTGATTTTGATCCCATATATTTGTAAAAATATGACAACGTCTACATTAATTAATGTCAGTATTAGTGCACTGTAAAACCTTGGCTTTTGTAATTCACTAAAGCAATTTCTATTCATTTAGTTGAGCTAAGTGCTTATTGTTAAAGACAAAAGGCTCAACAGTTTGACATTGAGCTCATTATGTATGTTTAAAACATTCTGCAATTCAAGGCCACACCACATGAAATAAAAAAGAAGCCGGTGGGTTCAGGGATTAAAATTCAGACCACACAGTTCTCTTCAATAACTTTCCATTTAAATCTGATTAAAACTTCAAAACAAAGCTATTTATATGTATCGGAATACGTGGGTGTGTAAGTATGGGAGAGTATGTATCTTTTGTGTTCTTGATATGCGTGCACAAGCTTTCATTTGTTTTGTTTTTCTTTAAGTCAGCTGCCTTGCAGCTTCTGTAGAAAGATTTTCCTGTTAGTAGGTGAATGTGATCATGTGTTTTTGAAAGAATTTATGGGTTTAAAAGACAAATAATTTAGTAAGGTTTTGTGCTCTCTATGATTATGTGCAAAGACGATATATACAGACAACACACTATGTTTATGTTCTGTGTGTGCACGTAGATGCACTTATACTGGAATGAAAAGATAAATAAAATGGAAAGCACGGAAATCACACTATATATTTCAGGTTAAGAGCACAGATTGCAAAAAGGCTTGAATACCAAAAAATATTCTTGCAGTTAGATATATACCTGCATGTGCTTCACTCCAACTCTCTTCTATACCAAGTAACCAGACAGTGACTACAATTTTCTTCTCCAAACACAATTTCTCGAATGGAACTTTTGTCTTCAGTATCGGAATACAAGAAACAGTTAGGCTGAATTGTCACCACGCCATTGTGAATGGAATAGCACAGCTGTGTGCCATGAAAGCCTTATAATATTCATTATGGGATGGAAGTGATGCTTGTGTGGTATCAAAAATCCAGCCAGGCTCTTTCACATTTGCCTGCTAAACATACTTGCCCATTTGTGGATCATCCGTATCTCTTACACAACTTTAACAAAGAGTGAGCTCAAGTCTTAATCCCACTTTTAGGCTTGCGGGTATAGGGTGGGAAAGGCATTATGGAGCAAAACTTAGTGTCAGGGAGGGTTGTGCAGATAACTATGAACTGACATGAAATTCTTGGGAGACAGTAATTTTCCAGAAAAATCGATGCTGTGCTCAGCAGTCCTCTTCTGCAGCTGAGATTTCAGGACTCCTGTCCAAGCAGTACTTACTGTCTCTACCTCAGGTCACCCCCTTTAAGTTTCACACAATCAGCTGTCATGGTAGAAAGGCTACAGCATCAGACACTACACACAGAAGAGTTTGTGACTAACTCAGAGTCAAGCAGCATTAGGGTCCCTGTTGAATTTTTTATTTGCACTGAACAGCTTTTGCAAAGCTCCCCTCCAAATATTTCCAAAGCCCTGCCACTTTCCAGTGCTTTATTCTTCTCCAGTGCTACTACTAAGATATCTGTTTCTTTTCTCACAGAGAGAAGAATAATTGAGAAACAATGATAGCAATTCAAACTCCCTGATAAATCGTGAGGAAGAATGAGTCCAGAAAAGCATTCATCATATGCCTTAAAGTATTTTATTTTCAGGATCAGAAGAAATCAAGTGATGCAAAACATTTGATACGCATCTGTCCATTTTGAAAGTAATTTTCAAAGGAATTTGTCTCCTATGGCCCAATGCTACCACATACAATTAAAAATAGTCTTCTCCTTCTTTGATTTAAGGAATGTTTGTGCGAGCTACAGTTTTAAAACCAGAGGGAAAAATAGCTTCACTCACCCAGAGTAAAGAAAAGGGGCTACCTTATCAGCAACAGAGTGATTTTGACTGTACTGACAATGACATGAGTAATCCATCATGTCATCGGCCCAGTGACGGATGTACCCTGCACCTCATCTCTGTATGTGTGCAGAGAGGACTATGTAGCGAGCCAGGAGGCAAGTAACACTTAACCCCTGCAAGCTTCATGTCCCTGCTGTGCTTCAGACAACCTCTGTCATGTATGAAAAGCCTAAAGAATGACAGTAAATCTATACAGACCAGCACAATCTACCATCATGACAACTACACACCACCATAGCCTCATAACACTATTAAACTGTATCATCACAGACATGTAAGACAAGGCCAGCATTATGTGCTTTGTTGAGCCACTTAAAAGGTCTTTGGAAATGCACCGAATATACCTTTTGTCTTTGTTCAGTCAACAAAAGGATATAGTTCATAAATACAAATTCCATATAGAAGGATGATTAATTATTTTGGCCCAGAAATAGCACTTTATTGCAGAAATGGACTTAAATAGTAGACAACATTCAAAGGGAGTAATAAAAGTTAAATCTTCTTAAAAACATTTTTTAACAGAAAATCATAGTTGTTTTCTAGCCAAAGGTGTGACCTACGTCCTCCAAATTTTTAATTTGTGTGATCACTTCTGAAAAAATGTGGACCTTTGAAACTTTGACATCCACTATTTGTTCAACTCGGAAATGTAAACAACGTTTATACATTCCAGCAGCACAAGTGCTGTTCTATAGACTCTTCATGGTTAAGGTGTAACACTGAAATGTCCCAGGATGGTAACCTTATAGATTAATACAAATATCCCAATTGATACTTCTCTGTATATATGTATATGTATATATGTTCCGGAAGTGTCATGTGCCATGACTATACCAACAAAAATTTTCACTCAGACCAGGAAAGAGAATACTGGATAGCTCCTTTAAAAATAGATTCAATGGCTACATTTCCTGAGTCTTCAAAAATGTGCTTTTATAATCTCCCCTTTTCTCTTTCTGTTACAACAAGCTTCTCCCGGGCTAAAGAAAGGGAAAATAGCTGGTTGAATAGTAACATGGTTAGTTCATGTATATGCAAAAAAAGATCTTTTCACACCTTGATGAAATTAACATAAATTTAAATACTAATGAATTGGAAGAGACCACTGAAGAATACCAAGGACCACATTCAAACTGAGTTATATCCCTATAAAACAGATCTATTTTCTAGGGACATGTGACATGAGTGTTATGTGCCTTTATTGCACAATCTGCATAATTCACAGTCCAAAACAATTTGCAGCTGGATAAAGGAAATTGACTCTTTACTAGTGGAACATCACATCTAAAGGATATTATTTTCCTTCTTGGCTGAAATTACCATGTACTGTTGGAAGCCAAAAATCCGTAGTCAGAAAATACAAGGAAATGTGTGCTTGGAGCTATTCAGCATTTTGTCACTGGGGAAAGCACATTACAAATATATACAAGGCAGAGGGGGACTGAAATGTAAGAAGAAGAACCATTGCATCTTTCATTAATTCCAAGAAGTTGCCAGGAGAAGGACAACAGACGTCAGGAGTGGTTTGTCTTCTCTGTTCCCTTCTGGCCCCATACAATGTATGCATGAAGCAGCACAACAGGAGCCAGTACAAAACAAATATGCAGAATCAGTGTGCATATCTAAACAATTGCTATGCCCAATACTGTGGAATTTCCACACTGTTAGTGCCTTCCAACTCATCTGCTTATTGTGTGCATCGTTTACTCTGGTTTCGTTCTGTTGAGGTCAGTGACAACCTTCAAAGCCAAAGTTTGTCTATATTTGCCCTTCTTTCCTGAATGGATCAAATCACAATTTTTTTGTTGTTTGATGACTTTCTTCTTCACACAACCGCTCCTTTATCTTCTTATTTTACTAAGTCTTGAGAACAGTAGAGACCTAATGGCAGTATGCTCCACATCCAACAAAACTAGTTGACAGAATTCAGTAGGCATAAAGTTAATGCTATGCTTACCTTTGGCTGAGGTGTCAAAAGCTCTTGACTTTTATGCCTGTAGAAGCAGCAGCTGGTTCAGCACTGCCTTTCTTCCCCAATATTTTCTTCTGGTTCTACCGCAGTGTATTATACACACAATCTGAAATTAATAAGTCTAAGAGCTAAATAAGATCAGAAATAAAAAGAAATTCTTCTACATTGTTCCAAACAACATGACAGTATATTAAATCACTGTTTATAAAAACACAAGAGTCTTGAGCAAAGTTATAAAATTCCATTCCAGTGGGGAATGTCCTTGATAGGAAAAGACTGTCCTTTTAAAAACATGTTTATTGAGATTTTTCTTAACTTTTTAAATGTCTTTGCACATTACTTTCTTCTAGTGACAATCGAGATAGATAAAATCTAAGTAACACCATTTTAAAAACTATAGAATGTTCCATTTCTACATATATTCATTACGTAGGAAAACACATTTGAAATACAGCTCTAAGTTTGTTGTACATTGGTCTGATGGCCAAAAATGACATATGTGTTTTCTTTATCCCCAGTAAAAGCATGTGAATGTACTAAACTTTAAAAAAATATTTTTCTGTCTTCTTGTGCAGGTCACTATATGTAACCATGTCATCCTCAGAAGAAAACATGCTAAATGTATTTTCTTTGCTATTATGGTATTGCCATCCACAACTGGGAACAACAGATCTACTAAGAGTATGTATTGTTCCCACAAGTGAATTTGCGTGAAATAAGTATGGCTTGTTGTACCAAGGAATTCATTCTCCATAAATTACAAATTAATACTTAATTCAGTTCTTTTTGCACAGCAGTCAGTTCTTTGTTCCTTGTGTCAGGGTGCAGCACAGGCCAGGGAGTCAGGGGCAGCCAGGGAAGGTATCTCAATGAGGACAAGGATGGTACAGCCAATAAATCTTTCTGAAGAGGGTAATTTTAGTAAACAGAGCTGATCTGCCTAGACAAACCTTTATTAACGCCAAGCAAAACATTTAACTTTACTTTCTTAACAAGTTGAGGTGTCTGTGGTCAGAAACATTCCCACAGGAACACATCATGATTTATTTAAAACAAACAAGCTAACAAAAAATACAACCCTTTTTTCTTAAAACAGAATATCCAACTTTGTACCAACTCATTGTGGACTACAGCCTTTTGAAATTTATATTTTAAAATTCTCAAAAGGATATACACTAAAGCCTATATGCTTGAAAACAAGGTCCTGAAGATAGGTTCTGACATGCCAATTTTTGAATTTCTCAGCATCAGAGTGGTTTACCTAGTGTATTCGGTCATTTCTATTGATTTCAATGGAAAACCTCAGGATTGCAAGACTATGAAAATCAGCCTACAACTTTCTCAGACTGAAGGAGAATTCAGCTTCCATAGGTAAATCCTAGTTCACCACAAACTTGATAGGTAGGCAGTTTGAGACACAATTTCAATCATCTCAATTTGAGATGAGATCTGGCAATCTCCTAAATTCTACTCCCAGTCAGAAAAAATATACAGAAGCTTCAAGATTCCTCTAAAGCACATAATAAATGTGAAAACCTATATACAAGTCAAAAAGAAGGAATCATTTCTGGCATTTTTACAGCTAAGCTATTATTTTTTTTAAAAATTGCCCTTATTTGGGTGCTCTTGGGATTCCTGTTAGACTTGGTTGGCATGGATAGTGGGTAAAAGACAGAATTTAAACCTCATAATAGCTGCAATTAAGGAAACTACTAATATTTATTGATTTCAGTAATTCCCATAAATAATATAGAAAAAAATATATCCTTAACAGGGAATTTACCAGTGTGTCAATTTAAAGATTTGACAAGGGAAATTTTGTGGTCTCAGAAGCCATTTCTGGGGGCAGCACAGCCACCACAGCAGTTCTGCAGGCATCAGCTGAAGAGTCCAATATAAAAAAGACATTTCAGACCAGGTGAAGTGCAACAACTATAATCAGACATTGTGTTCTAGTTTCAGCTAAGTGGAGTCAAGAAGTCTCTGTCCTTAGCCTGTCTCTGGCTGCTTTCCATTCTTCCTCTCTTTAGGGGTAACGCCCTCGCAGATTTGCAGGCATAAGACCACTTACAGTTACTCTCTAACTTTTTATCTGGATGATACTATTTAGTCTTCCCAATTACACCTTAAATATTTCATGTTTAGCTGTCCAGTGTCATTACATGGATTGACAGAACAATTTATTAGAAAACACAGGAAAAAAGAAAACAACTGTAAAAATTCCAATCAGACTTAGCTAAAAATGAAGTGCGGGATTTGGAGGTGAAAGAAATTGCACCTTTGCCTGTCCATAAAGGGGTCAGGCTCTGAAACTGCATTATCACATGTATTATCACTATTCATTTACTGTACTCAGTGCTATGGACAACTCAAAATCTCCTACATTTTTTTTTATCTGTTAAAGGCAGGATAGATATAACCTTTCTACACATTCTCAAACTCAAAATCTGAGTTCTTTCGGGTTTAATATACTGTAAAGAAACAGCAGAATGTTTGACTGAGAAACTAAGATACTCTGACTTACTCTTAGGTTGGCTGACATATTTTTCTTTTGCGTAGCAAGTGGATTTACTTTTTGCCCCATACAAGGGAATGCAGATGAAGAGAAGAGTTTAGTTCAATTGCATAACCATAAGAAAAGTTTTGGGGATTAATCTGCAGTTTTGGTTCAGTTTTTAACACTTGGTTGCAAAGGAATGTCTTTCAATTATTTATGGATAATTCTAAATAGGATTATGAAAAGTTTTTCTTGCAGTTTTTGATACGGAACTGCACTTACTGGAAGAAAAGGAATAGAAATTCTAGATGGCCTTTGATGCAGGTATGTAAAAAGCCATACTTGACTCAACACCTCTTCTGCAAGATGACACATGCACTGTAATACAAAGATTCAAACTTCAGAATGCCAAGAAGTCCTGTAAGCACTTGCAATCTAGAGGAAAAAAAACTAGAGGCAACTTGATCACAGACCTTTATGTACTAGTTCAAAGGACTAAAGTGTGGTCCTAACTGTTCATTTTGGAAAAGCATTGTATTACTTTTCCTGTCAAGGAAACAAGAAAAATGAAGTATTCAGTGCCTCAGAACAAGAAAACCAGAGCTGTTGAGAGAATATGTTGACAAAATGTTTTCTAGACTAGAAATAGAACATTTCAAATGTGCATCATTCCCTTTACAACATATGGCGAGTGAGAACAGAGGTGGCTGGAAGAGATTGATGTGCATATGCACACTCTTGAGTTGCTCTAGAATAGAGTGACTCAATGCAACATATATTGATTCAAGAAATTAGCAGTTAAAAGACAGTCTCACATTAGAGAGATCTGAAGTTGTCACTGTATCAGATCTGTATTCACTATCTTTAACATTCCAAACAACTATTTCTGCTGGTAGTCGTGACATCTTAAGACCAATATATATAGATATTCTACATTTAATACAACCAGGTTGTATGAAAGAGCTACTGAAATAAAATTCTAAAAGAAATATTGAGCAATATGATTTAAAAAAAAAATTTCAGAGCAATGTATTTGAGGAAGTAATGTGTGTTCTAGAGACAAGTTGGTAGGAAAACCTTCAGAAATGTTTTCATTTCCAGTGATAAAATAAAGCCATCTACTTTTATGCAGTTGCTACAGACTCTGCAAAATTTCTCTTACAGTCTCTTCACTACATTAATTTTTAATTCTTGTGGCGAGAGTTTGTAAGGTTGTTTCCTTCCCTCTTCTATCCTTCAGACAGGAGAAAAGGGAGAATTAGATCAGTCAGTTGTCTCTTGGAGAAGACTCCTACAAATGCATTAGGCATGGAATTGACTAAATGTTAAAAACCTGTGTGTGTGACCAACCCCTCCTGGATCAGAGATCATACATTCAAGTGACGTAAAGAGTGAATCTGCATCATAAACCCGAATTTTTTTGAATGTTTTCTGTAATACCTATCAATTTTTATAGTACCAACATGATAGATCTATTATTTTATAACGTACATGACGCAGAAGCCAATTCAATGACCAGAAAGCTGAAGAATGAGGAAGAGTTACTAGAAAAGATTAGTCTATTACTTATTATCACTGTGTCTTCCTCAAAACACCTCTTAAATACCCAGACCATAACACCTGTGAAAGGAGGAGTGTGTCTGAGCACGTCATAGGCTATCTATTTGCAGAAAACACTGGATAGCAATTACAAGTTCACTTTACAGAGCAATTATTTTCTTTTTTTTTTTTCTCCCTCCCACTCACTGACTGTAATTTGCCACTGTAATTTATTTCTTAACAGTTAGAATTTAATAAAAGAGAGGGTTCATCATTTGTTTCTAGTACAGTTATCCCCTACATAATAAAAGAAAATCTGGTGCTCCTTTCAAAATCACAAGGATTCCACTGGTCAGTGACTAATGTAACACTTACTATACTTACTTTTTTTTTGTCTCAGTGCCTATTTTCACATTAAGGTGAAGCATACAATTGTTTAAATGGGGAAGCTGATTTATCATTCAAAAAGTAATTCTTCATGGGGGCACAGTAGGTGATAAAAATCAATGACACGTATAGTAAATTGCCTGGGAGGGTACAAAACAGATTCAAGATAAAGGAGAGAGAGAGAGACAGAGAGAGACACAGAGAGAGAGAGAAAGATTAAGTCAAGACAGCATCTAATGCTTTTGCCAAACACTTCAGCCTCACCCTATTTGACGTTGATCTAATAGTCGACCATTTAATTTCCAGGTCGCAGTGCCAATCTTTTGTCACCTCTGTTGCCCCATATCAAACTTTCAGGAAACAAAACCCCTGAAAGCAGACAATCAATAATGAGATCAGCAGATTTTATCTTAAGAGAAACAGGACTTGCCTGCTTTGTTTGTGGAAGGTTGTTTCTTTGAATGCTTCAGCCAGAGCTGCTTGTCAGTAAGTGACTGTGATGTGCACAGCATGATTGAACGAGACTAGATAAAGTCACCAGAAAATGTGGCAGTGGAAAGCAAAACACATAAACTAAGGGGTGAAAATGTACCACACCATGTGTGGCCACACAGTTCTTATCATATGTACTCTCCTAGCATGTCATCCCATATTATTATTGGTGCATTTTGGATGTCTTGTAGCTGGTCATATGCTAAACACATTTTTACCTTAGGATCTGAAGGTACTACGGAATTCCTAGGTTTCAAGATATGAAGAACTATGCATTTCCCCATAGTAGTGACTTTTTGTTGCTTTAAGCTACTATATTGTTTAATAGGTATATTGTGGACTAAGAAGCTTATTGTATAGGTGGCTTGTTGTTTCTAAACTTATTTCTGAACAAAACAGCAGAGAGCCAGGGAATGCACTCGAAGATACATTTAAAATTTTTTAATAAGATTTTATATATAGAGGCCCAATCTAGGCAATCTGCTCCATGGATTTGTGATGTTGATATTTCAGTATAAAAAAAATATGTAGTGTCAGTCACACCATATTTTGTACTTAGGGTCCACCCTCACTGAAATTAGCTAACATCACTTCCACTCCTCCTTCCTCTCAGCAAACTAGTATTTGAAAATAAAAATAAGAATACATTAGTTTTAAAATGAAAAGTAATTTCCTGACAAGCTTAACTGCAATGAACATTAACTTCATTGTAGAAAAATAATGACTCTGTATATTACTTCTAGCTTTTCTCTTTACCTTAAAGCTCTGCCAGCCTTGTCACATTTCCTTTCATAAGGCAGAGTAGGATAAATATTCACTTTGCATCACCTATTTTTATTTCAATTATAGCCAGCATGAAAACCATCATTAGTTAATATTAGGTTAATTTTCAAAAAAATATTCAGATGAATATGGAGTCCTTTAAAAAGAGAGAAGTCAAGCTCTTTTTTTAACCACAATGAGGTGCTATTCAGTTGTTTCACTTAATTTGTTTTTGTGCAATGTCAATAGAGATTTGAATGAGAATGGTGAAATATTCAGCATATGTTCTGTGCTTGTTTTTTATGCTGCTACTAATAAAGTAATATGGCAGAAATAACATTCTTGCTTTATTTGGCATAAACACGGGATATTTTTAATTTTTTTTTTTAGTTATTGAATTTGCTCAAGAAACTCAATTGAATGCAGTCTGCAGATTTGGGGAGAGCAAAACTGCTATTGCCAAAGCTTAAAAAAAGTATCATCATGTAGCATCATTAATACCTTCAAAACCTGTGTTAAAATGCAGGGCAGTTTAACTAAAAAATATCCTCTTTTTCATTCAAAAAGACATAATATACAAATTTAAGGGGCAGAGAGAAGAATTATACTGGTTAAAAAGAAATGAATGTATCTAACAAACAGTTACTCTGTGGATCCCTTCATTTAATTTTTATGCTCCTAATTTCTGCTTCTCTTACTTATGATTTTCACTTCCAAGAAACTGAGCAGTTTGTTCCAGATCTTGAAAAATGTCTATTTCTAAGGAGAATGTTGTTACTCTGAGCTGAATGATGATTTAAAGAGGAATTTGTGCCCAGGGCATTGACCTTGGTGGCCTTTTCGTACATTACAATTCCAAAGGAAATCACAAAAGAAGATAGGCTTACTGTAGTTAATGAGATTCCTTACCAAAAACACTAATCTGGGTTAAAACTAAAAGAATGCTGATAAGGATATTACATCTCATACTGAGAACAAGAAAGGTGCACTGCTAAGATCAATTGTGGATGTTAGGAGGTAGTCTTCAATAGTGGCGTTTTTTTAAAATATCTATCAAAATGGATGTTTGAGAAAAAGCCTTTTAAATGAGGAGCCGCTAAAATAGAATAAAACATAACATTTCTACTTTTTTTTTTTATATTGTACCAGGTACAAATCAACCAATATTAGCAGAAGTTTAACATCACTTTAAAAGAAAGAGATTGACCTACTGAGAAAGTACATGAGTAAATGTGTAGCAATACACTGATTATTACTGTTTCCCCTCAGGCAAATACCTCTCTCTTAAGCATGTGCTTCACTGGAACATTTTGTTTTATTACCTTGTGAGATAAGTGGGGAAAAAAGCCTTTAGTACCTGGGGAATTAAAAAATTCAGACTTGTCATATCAGTGTCTGTTCTCAATTTCATGCAGGGCGCATAATTATAACCGTGTTTAAATTGAGCCCAGAAGAAAGATGGGTTCAAGTGCAAATTAATTTCAGATTATCACAACAAAGGCAATCAAATCTCAACAAGCTTGCCAGCAAAATACTTTGCAAAGGTCCCCAGGTCCCTTCCCACCCCCAACTTACAACAAAGACCTTTCAGCTCAAATTAAGCTAATGATCTAATACAACATTTCTGCCTACCTTTTTGGGTTTTATTATTTACTCAGATGTGTGTATTAAGCCAGTGAAAAATGGAGGGAAAAGAGGAAGAAAAGGTGGCACAGAAAGGTCAGTGTTTAGTATCAGTAAAGTGACAAAATAAACAGTCAACAACCCTGACAAGGTCTGCATGTCGTCAAATTGCCTTATTCTGTGGAAACTATCAGAATGAATTGACAGTGCTGAAAGAACTTGAAATTTATCTGAACCCCTTCTCATACAGACAGAATCCAAAACCAAATAGCATGGCTCACCTCCTCCACCTATCTATCAGCAGAGCTTTTATATAAATCCAACATCTTACTCTATCCTATGGGAACCTGCTGGGGAATGAAGGGAATCAAGTGCTGAAAAAATTCAAGTCAAGCCTCATTACCTCCTCATTACCTTTGCAAAAGTGGAGTGAGAGAAAATTTTATCTAGGGAACAGAAGCTTGGGAATCTCATTCAGAGTTCTGTCTGGTTATTGCACAGCCAACCATGGAGCTCTGCCTCTGTGGGATTAAAGTTTTCTTCCCATTTCTCTATAGTAATGATCCACTCATTAAGGTTTTTAAGGTAAATTACCATCACTTATCATTATGCCAGTCACTAAGTAAGCTGCATTAAACAAGGAATGTCAGTAGTACCCTTTGCTTTTCTTTCTTTCCAGTTATCATGAGGAAATAAAGAAAATACCTTTTACAGTTGGTTTTATAATTCTATATTAATTATATTTTCCCACTTGTATTTGTTAGACCCTTAGGGCAGACATATTAGATAGAAATATAAATTACTTTGTAAAAAAAAAATAGTATACATGCAGGTATGTAACTCTGTCTTCCTGAAAAAAACCTTGAAACATGATTTCTCTTTAGCAGTTTATTGTCATATTCTCTTTGCCTCTATCCGAGAATTTTATGTAGCACCTCACTATAGCATGTAAGAACTATTCATCTTGCTACATCTAGGTTTGGTTGTTATAATGTGCCTTTTAATTATTCAACTAACCCTTTTTGTTTTAAATCACTTCTTTTGTCAGTTTATCCTTTATTATGCAAATTGTTGATGCAAAATAAAAATGCCCCACATTCACCCTATTTTCAGCTTTTTGTAATGCTCAGTTCCTTGATTCCTTGTTCTTTTCCATAAAAGTCTTGCAGCTTCCTGTTAGTTTTTTTTTTTTTTCTTTTATACTCGGCGTTTCCAGGCAAATTTATATGGGCATTTTTAAATTCTGAAATAAATTTGTTGGCCTTTGAGAGCGCATGTTTCCTTTGGAAAATTTCTGATGGTTTGCTATCACTTCTCAGACAAATTCATTGGAAGTTCATTTCAAAAATAAACACATAAAAACTAACTATGTAGCATTTACCTTGTTTTGCCAACAGAAAAGTGATCTGCAAGAACTGTATCCCCTGCAAGCACTCCTTTCTTTTCCTTATTTGGCTGGAGAGGCTCTTAAATTTGCCCAATGTGTATCTGTCCCCATCATGAAACACTGCATGATAGCCACCAGTCCACTGCAGATGACAGAGAAAGCCACAAAGCTAACCTTCCCAAAACAACCATACTTTCAAGGTCCAATGAGCAAGGAGAAGAGGAGAGTCAATGCATTAGGACCTACTACTTCAGGCTTCATTGGAAATACTGGAGCACATCCTTTTGCAGGAAATACACACTGAAGGAGAAAAAAAGATGGGAGAAGATAAAGGGGGAGAACGGCAAAGGCAACCAGAGTAGACTATAGGAGGGAAATAGGGAGCAGAAGCTAAGAGCTGGCTCTGATAAAATGGCAGGCAATATCAGATTACATACATGTAAAAATAAATTCCTACCAAAGGCAAGCTGCCTCCAAAACTGTAAACATCTACCTTAGTTTCTCTGCTATCAGTTGCTTTTCTAGACTTCTCCCTCTTCTTCGACATGATGGTTTTTTTCCCTCTTTCTTTCCTACCACTTAGAGGTTCATAAGCTTCTTAACTATGATATCAACCCTTGCTTCTATATTTCAGTTTCAGATATATTTTAAAACACAAGGGTTTCAGCTAAAACAAAACAATTGAAAATCTGGCATAAAATAAGGTACATTTAAAAATTATACCATAGAATGATTCATGTCTCCACTGCTTATATTATTGCTAACAGTTGGGAATTTTCAAAAGAAGTGGTTTTTTTAATAGGGTTTGTATTTTTCCAACTTTACAGTTTGTGTAACGCATGTTCCCCATTAACTCTACAGTAATTATGGGTTGGGAGACCATATGTTCCTGTGACATAAAGAAGTGAAACTGATTATTTTGCAGGTAGTGATGCTTTGTGGAGCCATGAACCTCTGTTGTAATATTTTTGAAAGTACATTTTAAACCCCCTGGTAGGGAAAATCCAGAAAATAAGTATATAGTGTCTCCAAAGACTCTGAAACCAAAAGGAAAATAGAAAGAATCAATGGTACATTATCTTTTAAAATATTCTGATAATGAACCATTCACATGAGGCCTGTCTGGCACCACTTGAGTGTGACAAAATGGACTGTAAAATGTTTAGTTTTACCTTTTCTTGCTACATTTTAAAATCACACACTTAGCTTTCCTTAAGCACCAGATATTAATGAGTTAAATCAATGTGTCAGTCATGAATGCACAGTTACTTCCTGTAAAAACTGATCTTGAAAACACTTCAAAATGTGCTTATCAGTTCTGCAGTTCTTTTTGCATGTGGAAAAACAAAGTCCTTCTAGGACTAAAACTGGTTAGAATGCAGTCAGAATTATTTTCAAGAAGGCAATAGAACTGTTGCAGGCTCAGGAGATATAAACTGCTTCATGCATAAAATATCAATGAGGTTACTTGTTTTGGAGAATGCAAGAGAAAATAAAAAACCCAACCACTTTGGCCTAGGTTCTAAATGAAATTCATATAAACTATTTATCTTGGATTTTATGTTAATTAAAAATATAAGACCGTTCCACATAATTTTTTGTCCTTAGTTGTACATAATTCAAAGTTCTGGTGGTGACGTTTTCAATTCTTTGCAATGCCTTTAAACCCCTGAGTATTAATAACCAAATGTTAGCTAATACCCATTGATATCCAAGAGTAATTAATCAAAAGACTGCAAGATACAATCATATGACATGAAGAAAAACCAATAAAATAAAATCGCATGAACAGAAAATATACTTTTCCCTTTAACATCTAGGATAACTGTGATTAATATTTGCTGCTGTAAACACTCAACAGGCATTCTCACATGCAGCACAAATATATAGATCTCCTGTCAATGAAAAGTGCTTATTCTGTTCTAGGTTGGCAGTGGAAATACCTTCAATGCATTTTGGTTTCAAACCTGGTAATTTTCATATACAAATACATATCTTTTTATATTGCAACTGATTATAACTTCAATATTGCAAGCATTTGATAACTATTATAATAATTTTATTGCAGGTTTCCACTTCACGACAACACCATAACAACCATGGTGCATCTATTTGTCAAATATGTGAAGGATTGGCCCATTCTTTGAATAAATACAAATATGAATAATATATAAATAAATAGGAATGGGAGTGCTACCACTTTAGAGTCACATACATTTCCTCAGACAGGATAATCTACTGAGAAGCAGTAGATTATTGTGTTACACTCCAAGTGTGGGAAAGACTGCAAAGTCCATATAATGATTATACTTCGTAAAACATAAGCTAATATGAATTACAAATAGCTTTGGCTTGATATGCAGATATTGTAATAAGCATCCTCCCAAACTTGAGCAATCAGAGAAAAAGCCCCTTACAACTGCAGTCTTTGATCTCAAGATAATTCTGGATCTGTTTTGCCACTAAAATTACTCATTTCTCCTGAGGCAGCAGTAAGAGTGCAGAGCTAAGGCCACACTCAGTTGTTTTTATTACAGTTTGAGGGGAATTATCACTTTGGGCAGATGTATACATTGTCCTAAATACGTCATATGTGCAGACTGGCCCAAAATATATAATCATCACCTGAAATACTGAGGACTGTTTTTAACCAATTTTATAATACTTTTTTTCAAATATGTTCACAGTATATGCAATGTTTCCTGTGACATACATGAAGGTTATCAGTTTCATGGTTCATAAGAAACTAGATGATGGGGAAAGTAAGACTAGAGCTATCAATTTAAGGTTAATTTTAATTCCCTTCCAATGTTGTTTCTTCTGTCTTTACCACAAATGAGAAAATCCCATTTTCCCTCAAATGTAGAATAGTTCTTTAATTTCTTTTGTAGGCAGAGAAATAGTCCCTTTTAGGAACAATTTTATTGAATAAACTCGATTACACTGGAATGGAGAGGTGACTGTTGCTGCTCATCTCCTAGAGTGAAATTACTCATGTTTACTGGCAAAATTTGGACTTGATTCCAGGACTGCAAAGAACCAGAGTAGGCACTAACTGACTTCATCAGTTAGTGAAGTCAGTTATGAGAGATACCTCATGGCATTTTTGTGAAGTCAAAAACAATGACAGCACCACATGTTACTGGAATACCTCAGCAACACTGACAACGGCGCACACGCTTCATGCACACGGCGTGTCACCAAAGCCCCTGAACCATACACTACTGTTGCCTTCCACTTCTCTGTTGACAAGCTACAGTCCAAAAACTGCTATTATTTGATGGTCTCTAAAGAAATGCTGTCATACTGGGGCCACTGTTCAGAGGCATACTTTACTTTGTCTCATTGTTTCTTTTCTCATGACTAGATTCCATTTCTTCTCCATCTTTGGACACTGATATCCAGATGAGAGTGTCTAGCTGTGCAGTAGAAGTACATCCAGTCTCTCCGTGCTGCCCACCCATGGGCAGGTTTGTGCAGATAGGAGGAGGGGAGGATAAGCTGTTTCGAATGCTGCTGAAGGTATTAGACATGACAGAAGGTATCAGAAGACTGCTCAGTCACAGCACAAAGCCTGACAGAGTTCAAGAAGCGTTTGGACAATACTCTCAGGCACATGATGGGACTCTTGGGGATGGTCCTGTGCAGGGCCAGAAGTTGGACTCAATGATCCTTGTGGGTCCCTTCTAACTCAGTGTATTTTGTGATTCTCTGCCGAGGTTCCCATTGCCACTACAGATGTTATTGAACCAAGAGCCTGGGAAGGCGCAGCATTTTTTGCCATACAGCTTTTGGTTAGTCAGTGTAGGTAGCTCTGCAAGTGTCAGGAAAGGAATAGCAAACTACATTTCCTGGGATAATCCAACAGCTTAGAACAGCCCTACAGTTGAAACAGAGCTCCCATATAGGTCATGGAAAGTGACCAGTGTCCTTTTTTCAGAAGTGCAGACAGTCTTCCTTTGTCTCCTTCCCCAGTACCATAAGGCCTCACACCTTTAGAAATGCTTAAAATGAAAACAAACTCTGTCTACACATACTTTCTAATAGCATTAAAATAAATCATCATACATAAAGCCAAGCAATGTCACAAATCTGTTTCCAGCCATGAGTTGGTTTCAGTAGTGCTTACCAGCAGCCAACATTGAGTTACAGTATTTTCTTTCTATTTAAAGAACTAAATGGGGAGCTTTTTCCAAATCCCAAGTCAACTTTTTAAAATAGAAAGTAACATACAAGAGCTTGCAAATCTGCTTGTAATCAGGTCTCCTGGAAGTTACATCTGGTTGACAGATTTAGAGCACCACAAGTGTAGAAAAAGGAAGGGTAGAAGAATAGCATGAGCAGCAGCAAGAGTGGGAGGGGATAAATAGAACAGCAGCATCAGAAATTAAACGAAGCATCTAGAAAACAATGGATAACAATATACCATGGGCTATTGAAAGAAAAGATAACATGCTGTCAAATATTTTCTTCTTGACTAAAATGATTAAGAAATATATAATAAGGTTTTCTTGAAAACTTTGGGATTAAAGATAATTACAAGTATTGCTAAGTCCTTCTGAGTAGCCTATAAAGATATTATATTGATGACATAAATGCACAACAAGTTGGTAAAAAAGAACAGGTACTTATAGCTACCCAGCAAATTTAGATATTTTTTAAAAAATATGTTTCTTCACAAGATTAAATACATACAGATCTCTCACACTTATCACTTTAATAAGCATAAAACTAATGAGTCATTAGTTTACAGCGTTTTACTTCTAACATACAGAAGTCTTGAAAAGCCTCAGGGAATTTTATGAAGCCAAGCTTTGTCAATCTTCATCCTTTTCAGTTCAACAACTCTTAGGTTCCAACCTTGAGCAATTACTGTTGTTAACTTTGTTGAAAGCAACACTGACAGCTTTTGACAATAGTTCAGTAGTATATCTTTAGCCTAAAGCTGCTTATAGCTGTATCTTATATAGCTGTATCTTACTATCATAAAAGTAACTCTCCCAATTTGGTGAATACTCTATTAAAAATTAAAAGAGAAAAAGATAACTTGTATGATTTACAGAGTGCTACTTCAATAAAATGCACAGATACAGTCAGATATGCATACAAATACAGAGATGTTTCTGAAATTTGATTAATATTTCTCCATATCTCTCTCTGTCTTGAGTTTTTTTTAATGACAAGAAGACTACTACAGAGTTATCAATCACTTAAAGGCATTTCTGAGTATCAAATGGTGTCCAGGACTGAAACATCCTACATATTCTGTGGCAGGCACATATTGCTTGTCACCAATTGAATGTCGCTCTGGAAGTGTCAGAAAAGGCTGAACCAACTGAACAAACCAAACATCATGTGGTTTTGAAATGCTGCTTTTCACTGTAACTCTCTGTTGTCACAGGTTTGCTTGGTTTTGGCAATATAAGCTTTGGTTTTGGAGAATTTGATATTTTCCAGAGCAATTAACAGATCAGGGAATTTTCCAACTCAACTGCAGAACTTAGTTGTGAAGGAAAGTTCATCTCATTGTTTCCTCCCATAGGGGTAAAATGGTGAAAGAAAGACAGCAAAAAACCCACCAAAAACACAAGACATGGAAAAAATGGATAAATTCCTAAGCCACGATTCTTCTAAATAAGGGGTCCTCAGAAAGTCCACTTCAAAAGGAAATGTTTCTAAACTGGTTTATCAGAAAAAAAAGATAAAATGAACAGTGACAAGTCACCAACAAGGGATAATACCCAAGAATCCTAAGCTGATGCAAGAATGAACTCTCTGAATTGTTATGCACAGTCTTTGTTTGAAATAATTTGTTAACTAAGCAATGGCAAAAACAGATATTTTTTAAAAGGCTGCTTATGCATAATGAAGAAACTACAGATCAGGAACTCCAACATCTGTATTGTGGAATTCAGCAGGAACTATTGTAAAGAATATAATGAGTGGACATATGAATAAATAACATGTTACAGGAAGGAGCTACAACTACTTCTATAAAAGAAAACAATGCCTAACAAATCAATACAAGTTCTTTAAATGAAACACAAGAGAATGAATAAGATTGACAATGATGATACAGATTATTTGGTTTTCCAGAAAGCATTTGACAAGATTCCTTACCAAGGGCTCTTAAAGAAACTGAGAAGTCAGAAGATTAAAAAGAAGATCTTTGCATGTATAAATAATTGGTTAAAAGATTGGAAACACAGATTGAGAGTCCATTCTCAATGTAGAAAGAGGATCCCTGTGGAGCTCTGCAGTCATGTTTTTTGGGTCTCCCACTGGCCAGTGTTTTTCTAAATAACTGGAAGGAAGAGAGGGTGAATATAAAGCGTCAACACTTCCTTCTGATATTAAGCTATTTTAGGCAGGAGAAAAAAGCTCACTGTGAAGAAGTGCAAACAGTGCTACTGGAATCCAGATACTGCAGTCACTTCTTCATCTTAACCTGGAACTGTATCGTACCTTCAGGTATGGGGGAATTAAATGTTAGAAGAAATTCATTGAAGGTAAATACATTGGTAAAGATGCATTTGAAAAGGAATAACTCCTATTTCAGATATATTCTTACAGACTCTAAGCCAGCCTTCACCATTTAGGAGCAAGTTCAGTTAGACTCTTTTGAATCTTTAATGCTGACCTCAAGTAAGTCCTGGGGAAATTTCAGAAGAGTGGGAAAAATCTAGAGTCGCAACCTTTCAAAAGGGCAAAAAGGATGAATAAGTAAAGCCAGTTATCCTGGTTATCTGGGATTAGGAGAAGATAATACCACTCTATAATTTCATCTGAAACGACTCATGTAAAATTAAACTGATATGATTTGTTGGCAGTGAGAAATATAATTCATAAAAGTAAATGTTGTAATATACTTAGACTTCCATTAAATGATAGTGTTTTATGAATAAATTATAACAAAATTCAGTATAAAAACCATGACATACTAATATGGCAATTAATACTTGATTGAGCAAGAGCGCAGAAATTACTGCAGAAAAGGAACAGTCTTCATAGGATGTAGAACTTGCTCTGTTCTTGTAATGGGATGATAACCTGTGCAGAACAGGTTAGAAAGCCCAGATCAATTAATCAGTGTTCTTCAAACAAGAACATTATGCACATATGATAAATGCATTTTAACCATAGATTAACTAAGCTTTTGTTGGAGCTGCTGACTAAAAGAACACCTCAAAAAGAACTTGTAGATAGAAAAGGAAAAGGAAGCCGTGGCTTAAAGGTATCTTCATAGTATCCCAGAAGTTTCCACTTGATGCTTCCTAAAGCCTAATATAAAAATACAGACAATCTAAGCAACCTTTTGCAAAACCAATACCTCCAACTGAAACTATCTACAGCAGAGGTAAGTTCAATGTAATCTACTTGCATTGCAATGATAGTTTCAATAACTTAAAATTGTTTCAATCACTGAGGCTGATGTCATATTGAAAATGTTATCTATTATTCCTTATCACATGAATTCTTATCAATACATCTTTAATTGAATTTTTTAACATTTTTTTTCAGTTATATGAAGCTCTACAGGATTTTAGCTTTAAAAGGAAGCAAAAATTTAATGTGTTAGCAATCCACATTTTTGTCTACAGCCACGTTATGTTACACTCAATTTATGAATATCTGCCACAAGGAAAAAAAAGGAATGGATGCAGAGATAAAGTTGCATTTTTTCTTCAGAGTGCACTCAAATACACTTGCTTCAATCTGTCACCCATTCTATCCTGTTTTCATGTTACTACTTGTTTAACCATGATTCTCTGTGCAACCCAGATTCTGTTCAGTAGTATTTTAACCCCATTTTTTCCTAAACTGTCCTAATCCTAGTTTTACTTTTGCTAATAAACAAACACCTCCCACTTAATCATTATCTGCCTACCCTCATTCCAATCCTTTCCTTCACTGGGTCTTCATTACATTTCCAAACCTCACCTCATTACAAGTCTTTTCTTGTTACAACACCCTGTTAGAAGCTCTGATTCACACTCCACATTACCTCTCATAAGACTTGCTGACCTAATTCTGCTGCTTATCTTTACCCAGCTCTGTCTCTTTAACCCCTCCTTTCTGCAGATTTCTTGAGCGATAGCTGGAGGTCACATACAACACAGAAAACATAGGACAACTCAACCTTCATTCTGATAGTTGTTCCTGCCTTTCCCTTGCCCTGCAAAAGGCTGCAAGTAAAACGGAACAGTCTCTGACCACTGATAGGATCCAGGATACTCACTTGCCTTCTGTGAAAGAGGCCACATATGGTTCAACTAGTAGTAGACACATGCTCGGGGAGGAAGAGTCTTTTGAAATTTTAGCTTTTTAATAGAAGGAAGTTGGCTGAGAGTATCTTTCAAATGTTTATTATTTGGCCAAATTTCAATGGATTTTGAAGGGGCCAGAAAAAAACACATCCCTGACACATATTTCAAGTCTCTGTTGGAAAGAGTGGGTTGTTGTTCAAAGCAATAATGTACTGCTGAACCACTTTGTTTGAAATTAAAATAAAATGCAAAAATAAAAATTTTATCCTGAGGCTGACACAGAACATGGAGAAATTTCCACCCAAAGAACTGAAGTTGTGGCAAGCTGTAAGCAACTCAATATTAGGGACTTAAAATGGGTACTGATAATGAAAAAAATTGATAATATTAGTTTTAATATTAGTAATGATGTGATGCTACCGTCCTGTCTATAATAACTGAAAAGTAGCACTCTCTTATATAGGTTAAAAGTAAAAGAATATAATTTACCACAACTGCATGGACAAGCAGCCATATAATTATGTATCTTTCTCTTACAGCAAAGTGGGTGAGATAAGAAACCAGGTGATGGAGGATTTTGCTTCTCCACAGAAATAGGATTTTCATTGGTTTCACCCGTTGTGCAAATTTGTTTTTGTATAGCCATATTTTCTTTTAAACCCTGAGGAGCAGACATTTGTCCCCTAGGACAATTTTTCAAACATGTATGAAAATATCCCTAGTTGCTGTGTAGAGTGAACAAAATCCATATCCAATATCCATACGCAATTATGTTCCATTAGTCACCCTTCCTTCCATCCCTCCTTCCTTCCTATTACTCCTTTACCAAAGACACCTGTTTTTTTATTAGCTATTGCACAGATTGAGGATGTCATCCTCAAGCTACTGAGTACCAACTTTTTACTTGACATTTTGCCAGAAAAACTCTGCTTTCTTAAACACTGAATGTTTTAAGCTCTATTATTACCAGTATTTCTGATTAGTGTACTCTCCTACTTTACCTAAATAAGTGGCAGTCCACTTAACCTCTAAGAACTCCAGCATCTTTAATAAAAGCCTCATTATTTTTCTTCTCATATCCCGACACCTTATTTATGAAAGGTCAGTAAGGGAATGTTTACCATTTAGCTTCAGAAACATCTCTCAGCAAATGATATATAAGAAGGATTACAGTCAGGTATTGTCTTGCATATAATACTTCCAGATTGCAGTCTGAGGTTGGGGGCATCTCTGTCTTGGGTTAGATTCATGTCTATTTTACAATGGTTTTCACTTGGCATAAACTTGGAAGTGGGGAGGGGACTAAGCCGTAATAACTCAATGTAGTGTGAGCCTAAATTAGTATAAGTAAGGATTTGATCTACATACAGTATGACATCATATGCACATGGGAGTGTATCATTTGTACATTTTTCCTTATTCTATCCAGCTTAAATTCTCTGTAAAAATTATTTTAAGGTCTTCCACTGGAATAATAATAAGAAAAAAACCACTAGCCAAAATATTATTCATTTTTCTTGTCAACTGTTCTCTTTTCTATTGTTGCATATGAAAATTGCTTTTGATTGTCATGGTATGGGCCTAGGTTTTTGGAGTCCTTTATTTAAAGCTTTTTCTCAAAGACAATTGTTTCATCTAGCTTTCTTCTCATCACTTGAAGGTGTTTACTAGTATGATGCCTGCACTGCTTCCTGTTCCCAGAGGGTGTGAAATGCCTGTCTTTACCACTTCAGATCAGAATGTCTCCAGTTATCTCTACACATTTTCCTTACATCTTTGTACAGGAACACATGTAAATCTATACATGTATTAAATGCATGTTACAGTAAGCATGCATGCTAGAACCAGATTTTGCATTAACCTATTCATGTAGAAACATCTTGGTTGATCACAGAACACCAGATTGATTTTAAAATCATGCTGTCTTTTAGTATAACCTTTGTGGCACACTCTATTGGTTGCATTATGCAGTAGCTTTACAAGACAGTAATATTATGCCTGATACTCTGATATTCTATCACACCTCAGAGAACACACCAATTAGTTGCATCCTAGATGGAAATCAGCCTGCTCCCTATCATTTTACTGAGAGAGGATCTAGCTGTGCTTTTGTGCAATGCATGAAACTCTAATGTGCTTTTCACTTCTTTTGTTGGTTAGATGAAAAGATGTGGCCTGTGGCACCACACAAAATTTCCCTAAATAATTTTCAATGCCAGGAATGCTGTGCAGAGTTGGACAAGGTGGTGGGATTGCATTCATATTCAGTACTGTGGATTGAAATCTCCTTGGTCATAAAAGGCAATAAGTATTTTCAGTAGCAGAAAGCCTTTAATTGTTCATGGAAGGATGTGCAGACACTATATTACTTAAAGGACGCAGAAGAGAAGGACAACTCTAAACCCGGGCAGATGGAGCTCGATCAGCCCTGTAAGGCCATCCATCTAAGAGAAGGTCACTCTAATTAAACCTATGTCCTGAGGACCTCGCTGCCACCGTCCAAGCTCGCTCAGTCCTGGCAGATGAACCTTAGGGTTAAAGGGTGGGTTCAGTTCCGCGCACACTGTGTCTCACCTAAAAAATCCATTGCACAGGTTTGAAGGCCTTACCCACATTTGCAAAGCCCTATATCAACATCTTCTACAAATGCAGTCACACAAAGATTAAAAGACAAAGGCATATACACCGGCCTCCAAAGGTGTACCCAAATTAGCATGCTGGAACATCAGAACCATGCTCAATTCTGCAGATAGCAGATGTCCTGAGCATCGGTCTGCCCTGATTGCCCATGAACTGGCACGTCTCAACATCACATTGCTGTCAGCGAAGGAAGGCAGCCTTAGAGAACATGGTGCCGGTTACACACTCCTTTGGTCAGGTAAGCCCAGAACCAAAAAGCATCTCTCAGGAGTCGGCTTCATGATCAAAAACTCTGTTGTTCCTAAACTCGAAAATCTGCCAACAGGTCACTCTGACTGCCTTACCTCCTTACGCCTTCCACTACACAACAACCAACACGTTGTCCTCTTTAGTATATATGCCCCAACTCTCCAAGCTGACCCTGCTGAAAAAGATAAATTTTACACTGACCTGCACTGCCTTACCCAGAAGGTTCCTGCAGATGATAAGATCATTTTCCTTGGTGATTTCAACACCAGAGTAGGAAAGAATTTTGAAGCCTGGAAAGGAGTATTAGGCAAGCATGGTGTTGGAAGCTGCAACGATAATGGTCGACTTCTGCTAGAATTCTGTGCGGAACAACAGCACAGAATTCACCATCACTAATACTATCTTTCAGCAGAAAAATAGTCTGAAGACAACATGGATGCATCCCAGATTCAAACATTGGCACCTCATCGATTATGTCTTGGTGCAACAGAGAGATGTCCACGATGTCCACCACACCCATGTGATGCCCTGTGCAGAATGCCAAACAGACCACAACTGGTGCACTGTAAACTTAACCTCAGTCTTAAACTCAAACCTAAAAGGGGCAGTATCCCAAGGAGAAGACTCCAAGTTAACAATCTCCAGTCAGCCATAGTGAGAAACAAATTCCAGGCTAATCTTCAAACTAGGCTTGATAACCATTCCACAGATTCTACAGATCCCTCTCCTGTAACACTCTGGCACCAAATTAAAAACAGCATCCTGTAGTCCTCTGAAGAAACCTTAGGGTTCTCCCTCAAGAAGAACAAGGACTGGTTCGATGAAAACAATCAAGAGATCCAGGAATTGTTGAGGAAGAAGAGAACCGCCCACCAAGCACACCTTGTACTGCCTTCCTGTCACGTAAGAAAAGCAGCCTTTCATCTTGCATGCAGCAAGCTCCAACAGAAACTCCGTGACATCCAGAACAAGTGGTGGATCAATCTAGATGAAAAAACACAATTATGCGCAGATACGGGTGATCACAGAGGGTTCTACGAAGCCCTGAAAACAACATGTGGGCCTACATACCAAGCTCAAAGTCCTCTTGAAGTGATGGTCAAACACTTCTGACAGATAAAACCTCCATTCTGAATCAATGGTCTGAACACTTTCAGACTCTTTTCAGTACTAGCCGTGTAGTCCAAGACACAGCTATTCAGTCCATCACACAACAACCGGTGAAGTATGACCTGGACACTCCCCCCACTTTAAGAGAAACCCTTAAGGCCATTCAGCAGGTGAAAATCAGCAAGGCAGCTGGGGTTGATGGAATTCCACCTGAAGTCTGGAAACATGGGGGCCTTGCACTCCATACTAAATTTCACGAGTTTGTACTATGCTGTTGGGAACTAGGCTAACTACCATCAGACCTTTGAGATGCAGTCATCATCACCTTATATAAGAAGAAAGGAATTAAATCAGACTGTTCAAATTACCGTGGTATGGCTATCCTCTCCATTGCTGGCAAAATCCTGGCAAGAATACGCTTGAACAGACTAATACCCGCTATAGCAGAAGGAATTCTACCTGAAAGCCAATGAGGTTTCAGAGCCAACAGGAGTACCACAGACATGGTATTTGTCCTCAGACAACTGCAAGAGAAGTGTAGGGAACAGAACAAAGGTCTCTATGTAACCTTTGTTGATCTCACCAAGGCTTTCGATACTGTGAGCAGGAAAGGTCTATGGCAGATTTTGGAAGGTTTAGGATGTCCCCCCAAGTTCCTTAAAATGATCATCTCACTCCATGAGGATCAACACGGCCAAGTCAGACACGGCAATGCACTTTCTGAGCCCTTTCTAATAACTAATGGTGTGAAACAAGGCTGCGTTCTCGCACCAACCCTATTCACAATCTTTTTCAGCATGATGCTCCAAAGGACCACAGCAGACCTCGATGATCAGGACGGTATCTACATTCGATACCGTACTGATGGAAGCCTTTTCAACTTAAGGCGACTGAAGGCCCATATTAAGACCTTAAACCTGCTTTATGCTGATGATGTCACCCTTGTCACTCACACAGAAGCAGCTCTGGAGCGTTTAACATCCTGCTTTGCAGACACTGCTGAGCTCTTTGGGCTGGAAGTCAGCTTAAAGAAGGCAGAAGTTCTCTATCAACCGGCACCTCAGGAAGTCTTCCATCATCCCCATATCACCATTGGTCAATCAGAGCTCAAATCAGTCCAGCAGTTTAATTACCTAGGTAGCCTCATCTCCTCGGATGGTAAGATTGACGGAGAGATAGACAACAGGTTAGCAAAGGCATACAGTGCCTTCGGAAAGCTTCATAAAAGAGTTTGGTGAAATAAACACTTGAAGAAAAGTACAAAGATCAGTTTTTACAGAGCCATTGTGCTGTCTACTCTCTTATAGGGATCTGAATCGTGGGTCATCTACTGCCACCACCTGCATCTCCTAGAATGCTTCCATCAACGCTCCCTTCATACAATCCTAAACATCCACTGGTCAGATTATGTGACTAACACGTCTGTTCTAGAACAAGCAGCAGTCACAAGTATTGAGGCCATGTCGCTGAGAACACAGCTGCGTTGGGTAGGACACGTCTCAAGGATGAAGGACCACTGCCTCCCTAAGATCTTGCTTTATGGTGAACTTGCCAATGGCTGCCACAAGAGAGGAGCCCCGAAGAGAAGATACAAGGACTCCCTGAAACAACATCTCTGCCTTGGCCATATTGATCAACATAACTGGTCTACTCTGGCCTCCAATCAGGAGGTCTGGAGACACACCATCTATAACGTTGCTGATGCCTTTGAGAAAGCACACAGGATCACTCTTGAGGAGAAAAGACAACGCAGAAAGAATTGTGCCCTGCAGAACATACCACCTAAGGAGTCTTTCTACTGTGCCTTTTGCAACTGGTCGTGCCTATCTCATATTTGCCTTTTTAACCACCAGCGTGCTTGTAACAAACGCGGGTAGAGACCTTCCCAAATCTTCGTTCGCGAAGCCTAGCCATGATGATGGTGATGATGATATTACTTAAAGAGCTAACTGTCGCTTTGCTATTTACCTTCAAACAGACAGGAAAGAAGCCTGTCATTTGGAGGAAGAAGTTGTGGGTTCCTGGTCCTATTATTTATAGCTATGAAAATAATTGGTGTCTGCCACTGCTTATACACCAGAGTGTATTTGTTCAACACACAGGTTTAGTTACATGGGTTGCACATTGCTGTTCTAACCTCTTTTGAGTAACAAAGCAAATGCGCCACATATTCCTTGATCTCTAGTATGATAAGGATACAGAAGTACCACATACTCTTCCCACACATATACTACAGACATACATTTTCCTTTGCATGACTTGGAAGGTTACACTAATGTCCACAAACTTAAGAATTCAGAGGGCATATTTAAGCCTAAAACACTTATAAGGGCCTGAGTATAGGTCACCATCCCTACGAAGGAAGATTAAGGGCTGAGAATGTCTAATGAGGACACCTCAAAATTTCACACCAAAAATCCCTTTATACTTTAAGTACCTCCAAATACAGATTTGCCCATTCTTCGTGGTCAAAGATGTATTTCTTCTAGAGCTCTATCGTAAAAATCCTCCTGTTTCAAACCACTGCTGCATTTCTACATAAAATCTAAATTCTGTCACCCAAATTCCATGTTTGCTCTAGCTTTCTACAGATCAAAGCCCCAGCTGATACCTTTTACTCAACAGTCCTGATCCCCTTGAACATCACCCTATTTGAAGTCTCCACTCATACTCACTGCTGATTTCTCATTGATTGCTAAACCTTGCATATAACATCATCTCCTCACTAGGTCTCCTCATGACAGCTATGCTAACCAGAAACCTTCTCATGTGTAATTTACAGTCTAGGGGGAAAAAAAGGGAAAAAAAAGGTGTGTCAGGAATAAACATATATATGAAAGCTTACCAGATTCACTCTACTATTAATAGAACTCTCATTTTGGCTTGTTCTTCAAAATATGTCATTCTATCCAGGGACATTGTCATCTCTTCTTAGTCTAAACAGGTTTCAAGCAATAAAACATTTCAGTTAACAACTTTTCTCTCTATTTTTAATCATAAACATGTCTGCATGGTCTAGTTTATTTCTGAAAAGTCAGTATCTTTTTATCAATATTTAAAAAAAAACTTAATATCCTTTCTGTTATTGCACCAACAAATATAAACCTGGGAAGGAATTGCATTAGTAACATTACCTAGCTAGGTCTAAAATTTGTGCAACTTATCCTGTCATGTTTATCACACAACAGGCAGAACAAAAAGAACCAAAAAAAGGGAGTGTGGATAAATGGCATAATATGTCTGACTCTTCATGCAAAACCTTATGAATTTGTACTTTACTGAAACCTAGTTCTTAGTCATATTACCAAACATTGGTGCACGTTATTTCCACAGTTAACCAGACAAAGGATAAACCCCTTTTCAATCATGTCCTGGTGTGGAAGGCATTGAGTAGGTAACATGGGCAGCTCAAGGAAGTTGCATCAGAGAGTAAGGAAGGCCTAAGAAGGTGAAAATTAAATCAAAGAAGAAAAAATTCTCCCATTTTATATTTGAAGCTCCTCTGCGGACACTAAGATTGGGCATGACCTTGGTCTTGCATCACTGCTGGCAGAAACAGGGTGTCCATCAGCTTTGCCTACCCTCAGCAAGGGGAAATGTATTGTGCAAAGGGGTCCTGTTTTATTACTGAGTTCTGTTTTAATGTTCTTACCAGACCATGAGCTAAACATTATGACTTCTTCTTACCTACCTTTCAGTTCATACACTGGTGCTATAATGGTTTTGGCTGTGTTTTGTTCTGTGTCACTAGCTCCTGAGCCATAGAGAAAAACTTAAATGTTTTGCATTTAATGACTGTCAGACATTGCAATTTTTGAGTTTAGTGTATCAGGAAATAATAAAAAAAAGGTCTTTAAAAGCTCTTTAAAAATAAAGGAACTGATAGCACCCCTCAAAACATAATTACTGGATTTGAGAAAGCGGTTGCTAATAAATATTTGTTAAAAAGGGAGAATTATTTTGATTTTCTTTCTTTTTTTTAGAAGATGTCTTGTTCCAAGTAGAAAAGGCATTATTTAGAGTAGCACGGAGAAGATATATGAAGATACATGAAGGTCTATTGTCATTTGTTGCTATATATTTATGAATTAGTCTGGTGAGTTGCCACGTGGTTAATGTCTTTCACTTTTTAGGTTTCTTTTTTTTTCTTCTTTTCTTTTTTACATTCCTTCACTTTCCAACATTCCTGAGTCATTCTTTATACTGAAAGCTTTCTTCTTCCACCATTCCCTGCTTTCCAACTTCTACCCAATCCCAATAGTCTCTGCAGATAACATAGAACCAAACATTGCTTTTCCTTTCAAGTCTTATAGTTCTGATGCAGATGTGTAGCCTTATTGTTGTTTCAGTGCTGATCACCAAAGCTATCCAGTCGTGGTGGGTTCAAGAACTTGTAGCACTGTAGCTCCATGATGGTATCCAGGGATTAACGCTGCAGCTGTAAATACCTGCAGAGGTACAACAGGAAACACTTTAGTTGCTCCTGTTTTTTGAGATCCTCTGTTCTGAGGACTGTGGCTATGTATAAGTACAAACTGCTGCTACCAAGCTTGCAATTTACTCTTCCCTTCTTCTGTCTATTTTGTCCAAGGCAGGATCCGGTTCTGATCCTACCTCATGTAATAAATGAAGCCAAGGCAGAGAGACAGGAGAAGCACATGTGATAATTCCAGCAGCCACTGTTTTAAAACTGCAGTAGTTGCAGTTGGAAGTTCCAAATGTAATAGGACAAAATGTCAGCTCTTTAAGTGCTTTATTGGCACAAGTATTTCCTTTACTACAGAAATGAGAACTCCCATTCAACAGAGAGTATGGCATTGACTTGAATTGTCATTCAGTAGCCTTCATATATGAATAACAAAAATGAACTGGCGACTGAAGAAAAGCTGGTATATATCTTTCCTGAATCCCTCCATGTCATAAAGCTTTCAACCAAATCTTTCCTCCTGTTATCTATCAATATATAATAACACCTTAAGAGAACTTTTCAACACCTAATTCCAGCTTCTAGGGAGCATATAAAGCCATCTCTGTGTATTTTTCTTGAAAATATGGATGAACGGTTCCTAAGAATCCCACTACCAAAGTGAACTTTCTTTGATATGCTGCCTACCTTAGGTTTTGAAAAAAAAGCATCTCAGAAGAGTTTTTGCCCATCGCATGTAAAGATAAAGGAGGTGATAATCCTCTAGACAGCAAGTGATTAAACAGCAGTTATTGATAAATAACTTAAACAGCAGATGATTCACAGCCTTCCTAAATTATATTGATTTTCTTTCATTATTTAATACAGTTTAGGTCTGGTTTTATATCACCTCAGCTTTAGGAAAAAATGTTAATATAAAAATAATTCAGCTGGTCAACAAAAGTATTAAAACTTTGTTGTGACAACATTTAAAGTCCATAAATATTCTAAAATTCAAACATAAAAGTTGATATAATGGATATCTAGCTAGATGTCTGGTAATTATGGTATATGGCTATTACATATATATTTACTACCTTATAAATACAATGGTGACACATAATTTCCACGAGTATATTATTTTTGGTCAGTCATTTTTGCTATTTGATCATAGTTTTATACAATCAATAAGATCCTTTAAAAAAGCACTGCTACCTGAAGGCTGAAGGACAAGGGAATAAGATGTCATAGATAATTCTAAGTAACTCTTGAAGACCCAGAAACTCTCAAGACCCTGCAGATAAAAACTACTAGGTATGCTATTGCCATATTTATTTCTAGGTTTTAGATCAGTGGGCTAAACTGATCTATAGGATCTATTTTAATTGGATTGTTAAAAGTAATGTTAATAGAAAAAGAAAGGCTCAATAAAAGCGAGGAATCTGGAAAGTATTATTAGGTGAAGTTTGGGTGGGGGGTGATACTTGAATGAATTTGTAAACTGATTTTGCAGATTTGATATTGGTTTGCAACAATTTGCAAATTCATTGAATCTGCAAAATTTGGAAAACTATTCTCACAGTAAGAAGTTTTATTTACAATAAACAAGGATGCCGCCTTACATCACAGGATCCTAACAGACCCACTGCATGCGTTCAAGCAGCCATTAGACAATTTCATGCATCAGCTTTCAGCTGATCACATGATTATCTTTTCTTTGGTACATTCAAGTGCTTTCTGACACACTCAGTATGAGCTACAATATTATGGACAATATATGGAAGACAAGGAAAAAAATCTTCCTTTAGTTTTGTTCAAAGAAGTGTGTCAGCCACTACTGCACTTCTGGGGGGCCTAACAAGTCAGGGCCTGAGTAAGAAGGACTCTATTAGAACTACAGTATTCCTAAATGTTAAAAGAATGCAAGATTTTTGTCACCCAAGGCATTTCATCCTAGAAAAATGGTCAATATCCAGAGTTCAGGCATCTCTCTTTTACAGGAACTAAGTCAATCCTTTTTTGTCCTTTGCTTTGAAAAATTCTTCCCTTTTTACACTATTTCTGTTAAAATGTCTCTTTTCTATTTGTGCATTTCTATTCAATAGCGGTAAATTTCTATTTCTAAGGTTAGTTTTTTTCTCTTTTATGCCTCTTGGCTGTGTACTCTTTCTTATGGGTTTGAAATAAATCAATCATGTCAAACAATACTGTACGGGTGACAGCACCTGCCTCCCCGCTCTTCCGTTTCTGCAGACTCCTCTTCATAACTATATCAACCGTGCCTTTGGGTGAAGCACGGTCTTAAAAACCAAGACACATCATACTACGGCCTATCTGTTTTAGCGATGCAATGGGATCATATTCACACTCTACCAACGGTAATCAGCTCTAAAAGGCAACACTAAACTGAATCTGTTTCACCTTTGATCAGTGAATAGAGTTTAGGTGAGAGAAGACTCAAGCCTCTGTCCTGGTTTCAGACAAGGACAGGGTTAATTTCTTGCAGTAGCAGCGAAGGGGCAGAGCCTAGAGCCATGTGGGCATGGCCAAGACCCTAATGTTATTGATACCATCTCATGTCATTCGCCAGGGATGCGGGGAAAGTGACTCTCCCTCTCACTTCCAAGAAGAAGGGCATTCCTTCTGGAGGGAGAAGGTGTGGCAGGCGACACGGTCGGTACTGTCGCGGACTTTCTGTGTAAATCATTTCTTTGTCTTATACCTTTTGTTATTAATATTGTTGCTGCTACTGTTCCTTTTCTTATCACATTGCTGTTTCCAGTAAATTATTCTTATCTCAACAAGTTATCTTTACCTTTTTTGCTTTCAGTTGGAGGGGGCAAAGGAAGTGAGTAGCGGCATAGTTTCGGTGGGAGTACTATATCGGAGAATAGCATTCCTAAACCATGACAGCCTAATGTCTGTCCCCACAACTACCCACTGAACCACTTCCAGATTAAAAACACCTTCCAGAGTAATCAGGAGGCTTCTCATCCATTGCTTTACCAAATT
The DNA here is from genome assembly GCF_036250125.1 of Pseudopipra pipra. Taxonomy (NCBI): domain Eukaryota; kingdom Metazoa; phylum Chordata; class Aves; order Passeriformes; family Pipridae; genus Pseudopipra; species Pseudopipra pipra. The sequence goes on from NC_087549.1 coordinate 64,470,536, forward strand.
GAGATACAATGATTAAAAGCAGAAAGCACACTGACTCAATCATAAACTATACTGAAGAAGTATAATGAGTAAGCTGCCTACACCCAGGTAAAGTTAAAAACTTCTCAGAGCTATCAAGTTTTTAAAATTTTGATTGCCTTCTAGGATGAAACAATTACCTGGATGGATGAAGGGAGAGCAGTGGATGTTGTCTACCTTGACTTTAGCAAGGCTTTCAACACTATCTCTCACAGCATTCTCATAGGCAAATTCAGAACTGGCTGAGCAGACAGTGAGGTGGATTGAGAACTGACTCAAGGACAGACCCCAGAGGGTTGTGATCAGTGGCACAGAGCCTATTTAGAGGCCTATCACTGGTGAGGTTCCCCAAGGATCAGTAGTGGGCCCAGTGTTGTTTAACTTGTTAATCAATGACTTGGATGAGGGGATAGAGTGCCTCCTCAGCAAATTTACTGATGCTAAAAAACTGGGAGAAGTGGCCAATACCTCAGAGGACTGTGTGGCCCTTCACACGGACCTTGGCAGGTTGTGCACCGGGGGAGGACTAACACCACTCACCAGTACAGGCTGGTGGCTGACCTCCTGTAAAGCTCTACGGAGAAGGATCTGGGTTTCCTGGGGGACAACAAGCTGTCCATGTGCCAGCAGTGTGTCCTTGGGGCCAAGAAGACCAATGGTACCCTGGGGTGCACTAGGAAGAGCATTGCCAGCAAGTCATGGGAGGTGATCCTGCCTATCTACTCAGTCCTGCTGAGGCCACATCTGGAGTGCTGTGTCCAGTTCTGGGCTCCACGGGACAAGAGACATATGGATCTCCTGGAGCAGGTGCAGGTGAGAGCTGCAAAGTTGATCAAGATACCAGAGCACCTCTCTTATGAGGACAGACTGAGGGAATTGGGGCTGTTCAGCATTGAGAAGAGACGAGTGAGACAGGACCTCATCAATGTATGGAAGTATATGAGGGAAGGGTGTCGGAGGATGGACTCAGACTCTTTTTGATAGTGCCAATCAATAAAACAGGCAATGGGCAGAAACTGATGCACAGGAAGTTCCATCTCAACATGAAGAAGAACTTCTTTACTTTGCAAGTGACTGTGCGCTGGAACAGGTTGTCCAGAGAGATTGTGGAGACTCTCTCACGGGAGATATTGCATCTGGATGAATGCTCTAGGATGACCCTGCTTGAGGAGGGAGGTTGGACCAGATGACCCACTGTGGTCCCTCCTAACCTTACCCGTTCTGTGATTATGTAAAAATAAATTCAAGGCAGGTTTCCTTACAGTTTTAAAGTTCTTGGATATCTGTAACATCCTTACCTAGTTTTGTTCCACAGGAAGAAGATGAAGACCTGTGGAACATAATTCCAGAAAAGATCACCAAATCTACAATCGTGATGATCATATTGCCTTCTCCTTCTTTTATATCACAAACCTTATATATCACTCAGTTTCACAAAAACCCCACGGTTTTAATTAGACCAAAGTGTTTCAGAATAAACTCTGTGCTACAGACTGAGAAGTGGAGATCAAGGCATTAGTAATTCCAAAAGATCCTTTGATGTTAGAAAACTGACGAAGTGAGAGCTGCTCTGATGATTCCCAAAAGCTGAACCACATCCTATGTTACAGAGGAAGTTGAAAACACCTTTCCGCTCTGCACAGATGCACACACACACCAGCATCTAAAACCCTGTCAATCTAAATCAGCTTTGACCTTAATCAGACGTTCAGCCCAATCTTCAACCTTGATGCAAAACACAGCCTCCAAGAACTATAGAAAGTAGTTTTTGCTAACTTGAGGCAAAGTTCTGGGCAACCTATGTCTAGCTGTATGAGGAAGGACAGGAAAAAGAAAGAGGACGCCCACCTCAGAGTACAGTTTGCTAATTACAGCTGGACATATCCCCGAGAGTTCTCCCTCTGTTTTGCAGATACAACAGGGGGTATATTTGAAGCCTCAACACTTCTAGATTCTGGTAAGGACAAAGACTAAGGATAAGTTTGCATTATAGGGCAGAGAGATATAAGCTAGCTCAGGATAAGGCTAAGACTGGAAGCAGCATAGCCACATCAGCATAACTGTGCTAGCCAAGGCATAATTCAGTGCAGCAATGATGCGTCTGCACTGCTTCCAGGACCCAGGGTATCATTTCTGCATTGTGCAGATGTGTAGATCTACCACCTCATCTGGAGCTAGCCTGAAAATCTTAAAAAGAATTCTGCACTCTGAGGCAGTTCACCCCACATACATGCTTCCTATTGTTTCAGGACACGCAAGGGAGAATTTTTAGACTTTAAGGGCATTCAACATTTGGCAATGTAGAATCTCCTTTGCCTTATTAAAAACCGCTGCACTGTAAAAACCTTCTTGACAACAGCTACTCGCTGAATATTTTCTAACACTTATGAGGCAGGACCTGCCCCTGTCCATTTCTAAGAAATCTCAAAGACCCATTTGCATCCAATATCGCTGTGTATTCAATACCAGAAGCATAGCAGCAATCCTTCAAATAGGCAATGTCTCTTCTTTAGAAACAGTCTCAGGAAAATACTTAGCTCTTGTGTGTTTCAATTATTGTCCTTGTAGTTCTTTTTTAGTGTATACATTTTAAGCATGAGCTCTAGTATCCTTTGCTTTGCATCACAGCTATTCATTTTTCACCTATATCTTCTTATACATGAGAACTGACTTAACTAGTACCCACCTGCTCCCCTCAGAAAACCTATTCATCTGTCCTACTCATTGGTCATTTAAAACAAATTAAAACACAGAGAGCAAAGCCACATTAACTTCCTTCCTTCCTTGATCCCTTGAGGAAAGGCCTTTCCAGCACTGACCGTGAGTCTTATTTGACTGACTTTTGTGCTTTTGATTGGTCCTTGGATACAGCAGTGAGATGATATTTCCTGTGCTGTAGAGTGTAATAAGAGCAGCAGATTTTACTCTGAGCCATGAGCTGAACAAGGGAGGAAATTGGAGTGCCTTGCAGTAATTAATCATTGTACGATGAGACCTGTCAAAACCCTTTCTAGACCTGATATTGCTGTCAATAACCAGCTAGTACATCGCCATCTGTGACTGTTTAAAATATCAGTCTATACTACAATCAACATATTTTTCACTTACACATCTTTTTTATTTACCAAATATAATTCTCCTAAGTACTATATGTGCTCCAGTGTTTGCCAGATGACAGCACTGCTGGTGTCAATATCTAAACTAAATGTTTTCGCCCTTAGTAAGTATCCAACAAATCCCCTGAGCTGTAAAATAAAGTACCAGCTAAATTACATTTGTATCTAGTCTAAATTCCAGTGGTAAGAAAAATTTATTACCAAACATTTGTACTCTGGATATTGGCTTACGGTTGAATAAGAAAAAAGAGAAATATCTCAGAATAGTTTCATGTCATACTGGAAGTTCAAATAAATAATAGCTGCCAGATTCTCAGCTGATATGAAAGAAAGGAACTCAACTGTAACTATAGAAAATTATGTTGCTTTACATCAGGTGAGAATCTTGCCCAAACAACCAAGAAAATCTGAACCTAAATTTTATGTTTTCTAAATTTTATATTTTAGTTCACTAATTGAAAGCAGCAGCAGCACTGGCTTCATCTAAAAACTACTAACTTGCTCTTTCTTTTATCAAATGTCTGTGTGCTTTGTGGAATAAGCCAAGTTTTGAGGTAAGGCTCAATTTACCTCTAATAATGTCTTATTTAACAATAAAAAAAAATTGAAGTTACTTTTCCTCTAACTCAGTGCTTGCATACAGCCTGTGAAACATTATTCTGTTGCCTGCAGCCCCAGAAAATTAAAATGTTCAAATAGAGGTTAAAAAGGAAAGTACTGCCCACAGTCAATTATTTATGTGGTGCGTCTTTTCAGACATTTCTGTTTCACATGTTGATAACTTAGTATTTTGTTTCTTCCAGATACCCCTGCATAGGGAACTAACTCTTCACGGACACTTTGTGAGGAACTTACTTGACTAACTCATAGTCATACTCCAAGATCCAGGCTACATACTTAATGGATAGGTATTGTGCATTCTTTTGTGTTTTGTCTGTAGAGCCCTACAGAAACCAAGCTCTCTCCATTCACCTCCAAAGTTTTGAATGCAGTTATCCTCTTTAATATTAAGAATATGCAATACACAGGTAGCTCTTGAGCAACTGAGTTCCTCTCCTTGATGTCACAGGAAGATGTAAAACATCAGTTATGGGACACTCTAAGGGGGGAAGGAACACAGAAGTCCTAGGACATCTGGGGGACAAAGCAGGGAGGCCACAAGAGAAGGCTGTGAGTGATAAAATATCAGTTGAAGAGCCCTGTCCTGGAAGATGGGTGTGGGAGACATTGCCAGCAGTTTCTGTCTGTAGAAAAGTATGCAGACTGAAACATCTCTTGGGTTTGCCTCCAGTAGTCAGCAAGCACAGCTTTGCTGCTTCCCCTGTCTCTCCTAAGCTCATTCTTTGTAAATGTCCAGAAAATAAAAATGAATGTTCCTTGTGGTCTGAATGTGATGAAAGCAACAAAATCCGTAACCTTGACATACAGTAAGTCCTCGGTGTTCTACTCCTTAACTGACCACAGTACATCCCATGATTTGCTTGCACTCATATAACTGACATAAACAGATTATTCTGCTGTAGTAACCTACCCTGCTCATTAACTACCTCTTCAACCTTTTCCACCATCAGAAATGGTGGAAACACAGCAATTCTCAATATCTGGTCACCAATAAAAAAAAAAAAAAGCTCTTTCACTGTGTACCATGTTAATTTTGCATCACTGTTCTTTGAACCAAAATGGTGTATATAACTGTATATGTCACATATACATTTGTAAGACGTGTCATGTCTTACGGAAACCTAGGTATCTTGTATCAACACAATTCCATTTTGCAACCAAAGTAGTAATCTCACACAAAAGAAAGTTATTATGACAAAATCTACTTTCCATATGCTTATGTGGATTGGCATTCATTCCATTTTCTTTTTTATATTCTTTGGTAGCAAAGTCCCATATCAGTAACTCTATAATTTCTCCTGGGATCAATGCAATGCTGACAGCCCTATAATTATGTGAATTGGCTCATTTAGTCCTTTAAGTACTGGCATGGTGTTATTGTTCTTCTAGTCCTCTGGAATGTCTTTAGTGTTCATAGGGATATTTCAAATCAACATCCTGATACACACAAGTTGAATACACGCTGGCTTACCACTCATCAATAATTCACTTCTTTAATCCATTTCACAGAAATTTCCAGCCAATGAGAATCTTGGACAACTTTGTGTGACTGCACTTTTTTGCCTAAGTTGCAGCTTCTAAATAAGAAATTTAACTTTAACAATGTCATCACTGAAGTGAGAAAAAAATTTCAAAACTTTTTTCTTCTGCCTTTTTATTAAAAAATATTTCAGATGGCTCCGCCTTAAAGCACACGAGATGTTTTCCTATATATATGCTTGTGTATGTATGTGTGTTTATAGATTCATAAATTAACATATCAAATTAAAATAACCAATTACATAAAAAATTATTTGTGGTTAGGATAATATTGGCCATGTCTATACTAAAAAGTGGTTTAGTGCAATAGGAGGAGTCAGCAATTCAAAATAGTTGCTGTTGTAGCTCCTACCTCTAAACGTTTTTTCAGTCAGTGTCTCACTCTGTACCCAGTTTGGTTTGGTCCCCTGGGCTGACTGTCCTTACCATCCTTACCATGTGAGTGGTTCTTAGCTATCTGGAGGACAAGTCACAGCTGTGGATGTTCATATGCTTACTGCAGGTTAGAGTTGCATTTCATAGAATCATAGAATCATAGAATCATAGAACCATAGAATTATAGAATCAGCCGGGTTGGAAAGGACCTCTGAGATCATCAAGTCCAACCCTTGATCGACAACCACCATGGTTATTAGACCATGGCACTAAGTGCCATATCCAGTCTCATCTCAAAAACCTCCAGGGATAGAGAATCCACCACTTCCCTGGGCAGCCCATTCCAACGCCTGATTACCCTCTCTGTAAAGAATTTCTTCCTAATATCCAACCTAAACCTCCCCTGGCACAGCTTAACACCATGCCCTCTTGTCTTACTGATAGCTGCCTGGGAGAAGAGACCAACCCCCACCTGGCTACAATCTCTTGTCAAGGAGCTGTAGAGAGTGATGAGGTCTCCCCTGAGCCTCCTCTTTTCCAGGCTAAACAACCCCAGCTCCCTCAGCCTCTCCTCACAGGACTTGTGCTCAAGTCCCTTCACCAGCTTTATTGCTCTTCTCTGACCTGCTCCAGCCCCTCAATATCCTTCCTGAACTGAGGGGCTCAGAGCTGGACACAGTACACCAGGTGTGGCCTCACCAGCGCTGAGTACAGGGGAAGAATCACTTCCCTGGTCCTGCTGGCCACACTGTTCCTGATACAGGCCAGGATGCCATTGGCCTTCTTGGCCACTTGGGCACACTGCTGGCTCATGTTCAGCTTCCTGTCAGTCCAAAATCTGTTGCTGGTATGCAACAAGAGCAGAACTTTTTTCCTCTGTTAGAAATCCAGTGCAACTGCTATACAAATCCAAATCAATCTGCAGCAAATGCCTTGGCCAGGAAATTTGTTTCCAAGCAGCAGTGCTGTTCTCAACCAAAGTGCAAGTGTACACACAATCATTGACAGTATTTTGTCATATTGAAAGCACAGAGTATTTCAGTTTGTTTCCTTTATTTTAACTGATATTTTAGAATACTTTTTTCACTAATGATGTATATGATGTTCCACCAAAGATGAGAATTACATCTACTGTGTATCTATCAATGTCATTAATTTATTGAAGAAAAAGATAAGTTTAGTTTCTCCCAGTTTAACAAACATTTTTAGATATTAGTTATATCATCATGGCTGGGCTTCACAAACGATTTACTTAACATAAAACCAGGCTGAATCTAAACCAGATGCCTAAACTGAGCTACTGTAAAGAGGGTGCTGAGGGAGATTCAATTCTACCCATGTCAAGCATTTAGATCAATATATGGCTCTATGAGTTATTCTAACTATACATGGTACAGATTATCACTTCAGTAGCTAAAAAAGGCAGCTGACTCTCAGTCTTAAAACTAAAAACTGTAATCTTACATATGTCTTGGGCAGAAAGCAAATGTCATAAGGAACTTATAAGTGATATAAAACATGATCATCTTTTTCTGAATATCACAGAGCAGTATGAACATCTTCCTTCACGTGGCACTATTTCTTTACTGTATATCAGATCTGACAGAATGGCTTGATAAGGTTCTATGCACATAACAGAGATATGACTGGTGTGTCTAGGGGCTGCTGCTCTGCCTCTGTGACCATGACATAATACCATGTTTATATTTGTTATGTATTGCAAAGCTTACTCAGTAAATTGTAGTTTCTAAAGGCTTGAGTATGACCCTCTGTTACTTCAACTGCAATGCGTAACACTTCAGTTACTACCTCATCATAATCTAAAATTTTTTGTTAAGGTTTTTTGCTAATGCTAGTTCATATTCCATTGCTTCTACAACTTGACTGTGCTAAGAAACCTGCTTTCAATTTCTGATCTACATTAATTCATGGTGGGTTCATAGCCCTTGGCCATACTTGGATGGGACCCTGAGCAATCTGGTCTAGTGACAGGTGTCCCTGTCTACGGCAGATGATCTTTAAGGTCCCTTCCAAGACAGACCATTCTATGATTTTGTGATTCTATGATTTTTCCTTGGAATCAGTTGTTCTGCCCATATCCCTCACATTTTTCTACAACATATTGAAAGATATAAACAATTATAACTGTACATAGTTTTCTCTTTGCTACAATGAATGAAGAAAGCCTTTAAAGTAACCAGTTAACCAACAAGCATTTGAGAAGCAGGTAAAACCATTTTTTCATTCATTCTTAAGAATCTCTTATTCTTTGTCCCAAAGCTCTGTAAGTTCAAACAAAAAGTATAGTTTAAGTGGAGAATTATTATAATAATTTTTAAATTATTTGAATATGCCTTAGACATACTTAACATATAATATATTTCTTCTGAAGACCTCCAAGGAATTAAAAATTCACTAATTAAGTACTGTAACATCCTTGAGAGGCATATACCATAATTATCTCCATTTTACAGATGGAGCAAGTGAAGCACACAAAAGCTAAGTGATTTGTCCAAACTAACACATTCCACTGGAGTGTAGCCAGGAGAGATACCCATGCTTTCTAATTTCCACTGAAACAATAGATTATGCTACACACGCCAGCCCCCAAAGGCAGGTTGTTACTGTTTCTTCACCAGAAATTGTTGGCTTCCTTATTGAAAACAAGATGCAAAACTTTGCCTTAGTTCAGATTGTCTAGTAGCTTCCAAACAGTCTAAAAATGTATTAACATACAAATAATTATAAAGGGCTGTACTCAATGAAAGACTGAGTTGGAAAAGATACCCAAACACACTTACTCAATGACAGCCTTCAGTCTTGTACTTCTTGGCTAACTGCATATCTGTTCATTCAGAATTCAGGTATCTCTCTTCATATGACAAAATCATGTCTGATGAGGTAATAGAAGACTGCATATACCTCAGGTCATATCCATAGAAGATGCTCAAATGACCCTTTGACTAATCACACATGCATCCATTACAATGATAGGGAATATCTTCATTTTGGATAGCATCCTGGTATGGGTCCAATCATATGAGAGGGCAGCAGCTATAATCTCTGATTATATGCAGGAAAAGCTGTGTGGCTTACTCAAGTCAAAATTTTTGTTGCCTACTAGTAGTATTTTATAAGGTTCTGAAAACCAGAGAAATGTCTGTATTCGCTTTCATATATCATACTTTATCCAACATAAAATCAAATTTTCAGAGCTAGCACGGAAATTTAAGAGCATTGCTGTTTCCTTTCCCCTCTTTCCTGCATTGCCCAATTACTACTGGGTTATTCTCCTCTCTTGCATATTCTCTTTCTAACCTCTGACTTTGTTACTTTAGGATACAGCATCAAAAGGAGAATAACACATCTGTCTCAGTCTTCCCTAATAATGTATGTGCTAGAAGGCACTTTTTAGAGAAGCACAATATGAAACAACTGGTTTGAACCACTTAAGGAGAGAAGGACATTTATTCTAGTCTTCCTTGACAAACTACTAGACTACCTCATAGAAGATGGGAATTGCAACTACTCTGACCTCTTCCACTCTCTGAGTGAGATATGAGTGGACCACATGGATATTTCTGAAACGGAGTGGACTGTGGGCCTGAGAGCCCTAGTGGGGCTTACTCAAGCTGCAATTTAACTGCCTAAGTAGCTCTGAATAGTCCCCTTCTCCACATACTGACTGCCTTGGGTACAGTCTCAGATGCTATCTCCCCTACAGCATGTTGTTTCAGATTGAGTAATAGGTTCAATGTGTCAAAATTTGCCAATAGGACAAAAATAGTAGAAATGTATAGCTCTTACAACTTCCTGGTCTTCCAGAAGTTGGTAACACCTGAACTAATTATTCTATTAATTCATGTTTCATGGTGCTCCTGCTCAGACTAAAAGCAAATACTTATGTTTATTTAGAGAAGAATATAATTAATCTGGAAAAAAATAGGTGTTTCATCACAAAATTTAGTATTATGAAAGTACATGAAGCTGGTTTTGCTGTTTGCATGACACAGAGATTAAGAATCATGCTCAGAATTTCAACCTTACAGGACCTCTGCTCTTTTAGAAAGCGTAAAATATTCTCTTACCATGATCTATTATTTGAAAAACTGTGGGAAAACATGGTATTCAAAACACATACATGTTTTGAATAGCAGACAATCACAATATTAGTATATCTATTTATTTTCAGCACTTGGACTTACATTTTAAAATAATTTTTACAGAGTAAGCATCTGTTTTACATCGAGAACTATTCTGGCACCTGTTATTATCTAAATACATTAAAAAGTTTGAACTTAAATGAATATGATAGGAAATATGATCTAAAATTACCATTAATTTTAAGATTGTTAGTGCAGCTTTATCTCATTCTTAAATACTATGCACAGACAGTGAATAAATATGATAGTGCAAAAAAAAATCATCATAAGCCTTTATTTAAAATGAATATACACATACAGGCAGTAAAACTTGCCAGTGATGCTTGAAAAAACTTATATGTTAAACTCTTTACATCTACTTTTATGTTACTATATATTCATTAATTAAAGAGCAAGAGCAAAAAATGTATAAAGTTGATGATAGGTTTACAGACCTAGTGACCTATTCCAACCCCAAGGATTAGTATAGAAACTGTGTGTGACTGCAAATTATTACACCAGCCTTATGAGGATAATGATTTCCCACCTTCCATGGTGCTGCATTGTTATCCATAAGCTCCCAAAGGTCCTTAAGCTTGTTAATAACCATTATAGATGTGCAATGAAGTGAATCAAGACTAAAATGAACTCACCTGAGCCTAAGTAGATTAACCTTGTTCAAGTCTGGTGATGTCCATATAAATTCATCTGGATCTCCTTCCATCAACAAGTAGAAAAGTACAATAAAGCAATAAGACAAGGGTATATTTTATCCGTTCTTTAAAAATAACTGCAGGAAGTTATGCAGTACACAAATTCAGGAATCACTATTTAAACTGCAAAAGAGGGTCACCTTTTTCTGGCGAAGACATATCTGGCCACCTGGGATTATATTTCATACATGTTCAGCACTTAGTATTCTTGAATCCGGCTCACAGGCTGAGGGCACTATGTCTTGTAAGTTGACTGCAAAAAATGTGAATTAAACAAAGCTGGACATCTTCTGCATTAGATTATTAGCTAGTCCCTGAAAAACTCATTGAAAAGATGATGCATACAAAAATGAAGAAACATTCACATGCAGAATAAAGATGAGGGTAGCAATTTATAAAATTTTAGACCAGTGTTGTATTTCAGAAGAAAGAAAACAAACTTTGAATTTGTTCTATTGTAGAGGTAAATTGAAACATGTTTATAAAATAGTCTGCTAGGATTCATAGACAAAACTTAAATACAGAAGATAAAAGGCACTTAAGCATTTCACCAGTGGGATTTCACATACAGACTAATATCTTATTTTTACACATATTTAAGTCTTATTTCTGCATGTAATGAATATATAATAATGCAATATTTTAGTTTGCAGAAATCCTTATCTAATATAATAAATGTCAGATTGGAAATTATTTCATCATATGTTGTTACAAAATGTGAAAGAGGTGGAGTTTAATGGGAAATTTAAAAGTGGAAATGGTGTTTCAATGTTTGAATTGGGTGATGAAGAAAGAGTGACCTTATGATTGGTGTTCAGATGAATAAGGTAAAGAGAAGACAGAACTAAATTACAGAGTCATGACTATGATGACATATGAATTTTATGTGGAATGACGTGACAGGAGGACTTTGCAAACTGTAATCTGAGTACAAGAAGAGAGAGTTAAGTATGGAAGCAATATTTCAGACAGGAATGATCACTTACACATGAAGAAAACAGATCAGTAATTAGGCAGGAAACCACTCTTCATCACAGCTCAGGCTGCAGCAGCAGTGTTATTGTTCAAAAATAAATAAAATTCATTACTTGGATATAATCTGTATGTTGTATGTGAGGAAGAGAAATATGACAAGGACAGAGAAGAGAAATCTGGACCTAGAAGGAAGACATTCATCTGCTGTGATGGAGAAAGAAGACCAGGGTGATCTAGAAGAAAAGAGAAGACATGAATTTGCTACACTGTTGTCAAACCCAGAACATTCAGTGAAAGAAGAAGGAAGGAATAAGAAGAACTATGTCAGTTATGGGACAGAATACATAGGAAGTTACAATGAAATTAATATAGAAGTGGGTTGTTAGAGACCAGATGTAAGGAATGAAAAGGAAAACCCTCAAAAAGTGGAATACAAAGGGACCTCTAAAGAAAGCCTCTCATATTGAGTGATTGGCATCATAGCTGTGTGGAATAAGAAAAAGGCAGACAACTATTTTCTTTAATAGGAAAAAGCCAGCATTGAGAAATACTGGTTATGATGGACTAAACAGAGACAAGCTGAAGCAAATGTCCCTGCCATCCAAACTACTTGCCTTCTTAGAGATTTATTCTCTGTCTCTTGTGCTCTTCCCCATGCTCTTCTTCAGCTTGTGAAAGAAAGATGGTTTACCAAGAACACCAGTACTTGGCTTTCCAGCAAGAGCTGAAACCAGTACAATAGCAGAAGGAAGGGATCTGGGTGCAAAGGCATCTCTTGATACAAGTGCTTCAGCAGGCTTTGCTTTAAAGCTGCTTGTTTTCACTTCCTGTAGTTCAGTTGTTAATTCTATCTCAACTCTGCATTTGTCCTCCCTCTGCATCTCTGCTTTCTTATTTTTATCCAATATTCTTATTAAGTTGATGCATTAATATTTGTTCTTTTGTTTCTATGCAACATCCTCATTCTTTGCACCACCACCCGTTTTCTCTATGTAAATGACAAGCTATTTAAAGTATTTTAACTTAACCTTCCAGAAACACATAGAAGCTTGAAGAATAAACTAAAGCAGAAAATTCTATTTTGGATTTAAATTACCTAATTTATGCTTTCCTCAATCCTGGTACCTTCTTAAGAACAGCTAAAAAACCAGAAGATGGCAATGCCAACTTTTCAGGTGATTTTCAGAAATTCGTGGGAAAGCAATTAAAAATAAGATCATGGAGCTGAGAATTAAAATAATGTAAAACCACGCTATTTTCAAGGAGAAAAAATACCTTTACTGTTAATTTTATATAAGGTAAAACATGAGAGCTTTGTTTGTTTTTTTCATTTTGCTTCATTTTGGTTTTGATCATCTGCCTCAAAAAAAAAAAAAAAAGTGGTATTTTCTGATTACTCAGAACGAAACCTGCCAGAACTGGAGTTCCAGTTTCCTATGTTCAACTGCTGTTTTTCCCCACTGAGCAGCAAGAGTTCAGACAGATGTATGTAATAAATTCAGAAATGTTGATCTGCACTGCAGATGAAAGGCTGAAAAACAGTATAGTCATAAAACTGAAACTTTTCATACCATGCAAGCAGCCCGTACTATATTTTATTCTACATTTCAAGATATATCACAATGACAGATTTTGTAATGTCAGGATATCGCATCGAAAGAATTCAAAGAAGTTTCTCAGCAGCTGCTGTTAGAATAGTTGAAACTGACTTATAAAGCTGTCTGAAACATAGTAGTTTTCCCTATTTTTAACACTTTTAAAGTACTTTTTTGTTAGTGAAAAATCAGATTCAGAACAATCTAACTAATATATTCAGTCATTCTACAAGACTGCTAAAGATAATGTTTGTAGCAATAACATGAACTAGAAAGTTTATAGTAACAAGAAAAATATGTAAACAGAACTTTGAGAAGGTAAGTGATTTTTATTCAGACTATCCAAAACACTTTATTTTTTACTGCATAAACATGTACTTAACTCAAAGTCCTAAAAAAAAAAGTGGCTTGACAGTTCTGACCAAGGTCGTAATCAACATCTGAACCTGTCAAAGCAGCTTCCAGCAAAGCCAAGAAAATCCCTGACACTCCTGAGGCCCCCAGTTCTCCACTTTTACTCAGTTTTCCTGTTTCAGATCTCTTTGCTTTATGGAACAGTATGTTTTCCTTCCTTTTTATGTCAACTTTCACATTCTTCTTAAAAATTTAAACCTACAATAACAAAATTTTCCTCAGCTTCACAATGAGCATTGCAAACCACCAGAAAGGATGAAATCATGAGTTTTGCAAATTAGCAAAGCAAAATGAGGCATTAAAGGGTGACAACATTATTCAAAGGAAAAAAAAAACAACATTGTAAGCTATTTTGGAAAAAACTTAGCATTCCAAATTTCAGCAGACATCCTTAATCATAGAACATAATGCAGCACGTTTGTCCAAGTTTCTGTGCACATTTGTCAGTTCTTAGTACAGCAGTACTAGTTTAATTTGCCCAGGCCTGAACTGAAGTCCTACGTGGCAGCAAAATTGAAAAAGATTAATTAGTAGGAAGCCATTTGCACCTTAAAAACTAGGCTGTTGGGTTATCATTTATTGTTTGTGATAGAAATCCAGTATAATTTCTTCTTGCAACAAATACGTGCAAACCTGCCTTTTAAAAAGGTCAGTAGCATTCAGATTGCTAGAATGCAATTACTGACAAGTAACTTCTTAATTCTTTCTTACAGGTAGCTTATGTTATGGCTGCTTTGCCTGCAGGAGGTTGTAAAGTCAATATCCATGGAAAACTTTTGAGACGCACTTAGCAAATGTACTATCAAGCTTTAGCAGTCACAGCAGGCAGACACAATTGTAAACATGTTTCATTTAGAAAAGAAACAGCTTGGCTTATGATTGAGATAAATATTAGTTTGCATTTTTAACATTTACTTTGTACTAATAGACTGTTTCATTTCATAAGCATATAAGCAATCATGGTAAAGTTATGGCAGGACTAAAGTATACTGGCATCCTTGAAGTTCTCCAATCAAAGACAAAACTCTGTTGTTTGCTTTGATATTTATTTAATAATGTGAGCCCTGACCGGACTTGAGACAACCTCAAGTATTTCATAGAGCACTGAGTCTCTTTTGAAATGGAGCAATGTAAACACACTTTCAGGTGTTGTATAAATAGCTAAACTGTAACGCATAATATTTCTTTAAATTAGCACAGTGTTAATAATTGATGGGGGAGGGGGTCATATATAGGTTACTTGGCAAAACAACAATGCTATTTCTCAATATGCAGGAAAATGCACAACGCAAGTCAAAAATGTGCAAAGCACATGATAGAATAATCAAGATTATTTAGAACTGCCCCTGGATATCTGAAAAAGGCTTACAAAATCCTTCAGTGATAGTCTCAAAGCGACTTTTTTATCTTACAAGCCCTATTATTATTACTATAACTATCTTATAGCATTATAAACTACCTAATAGCATTATAGTCAACCATTCTGAGAGATTCTGGTGCTTCATGCACCCTCTGAAAGTATTTTGATATGGGTTTTCTTATTGCCTGTTCCCGAGCATTTGTAATTTCCATTTTCTTCCTAGAGTGAATCAAGATCAGTACAGTCAATCTAGGGTAAAAGTTGGAAAAATCAATTAGTAAGCATTGAGTGACGAAAGAAACTAATAGACTAGTGACATGGTGGTGCTGCTGTACAGATAAAGTTTAGTCATGATATTTTAATTTTGTTTTCTCTGTAGGAAACACCAACTATAGTCCACTGAAAGCACTTTAGTCAGTATGCTCATACACACACCCCACACACACCTTCCCCATTTTTTAATGTTGAGAAGATGCAAAAATCGCAACTAGACCCTGACATCACTAAAATTAAGATTAAAGGACTAATGTGAGTGTTATTTGACAGCACAGTGATTACTTGGATGGGAAAACAGGATCAGTCAAGCTGGGACAGCTCAAAAGTGCTTGGGAACTTATTTTGGAGCCAGTTTTCAAAAGTGAGGAGACACAGAAATTCTTCTCAATATAAGACTACAACTGCAGACATCAAATGGAACAAGAATGATAAATTCCAACAGAAAAATACTTTTCAGAAAATATTAGAAGATCTAGGCTGATAAATTTCCTGTCTCTTCACCCAAACTACAGAAATGTTTTCTCTCATCCAAAATGCTTTTACCTGTTTGTCTAGGTCCCATGCTTTTCTGGCTCTTGAAATCTCACCTGTTTTACCAGCACAGCTCATTACCTTCCTCATCAGCCCAGTGAGGTAGCATTTGATTTCACACCATGCTCAAAAGTCACTTATCAAAACTGTCTTAAAAGTCTTTTCCAGATGCCAGAGCCAGCCCCTTGGCTGTCTAGAAGAAGAGATGTGATAAATGCTTGGCTTCATTTTAGGAGGCAGAAAAGCGTGAAGGGCTGGACATTAAAACAGCTGTAGAGATTACCACAAAGCTCCTTCTGAAGAACCAAAGTTCAAAGCCAGGTGAGTAGCCACACGAATTGGGAAACAGACCTTCAGGGAGTACTGAATCAAAGTCAGAGGAAAGGGAAGCAAGGGAAGCAGAGGAGCTCCAGATCAGAAGAGCTGCAATGCCAGACAACTGTACTCCCCATGTGGAAGAAGACTGAACTGAGCGGTTTAAGGAGGAAGATAACTTCATTTTTTTGGGGGCTAGATAGCATAAAAACATCCTCTCCAAGCCATGTTGAAGGGAACTGGTAGTAAACAGGAGGTAATTGCAAGGGCGGAACACTGAGCTTGCTGCAGGCCACACCCAGATTTTTCCCTCCTAGGCTCACCCTGCCACACCCAGGTTTTTCCCTGCTAAGTTTACGCTGGTCTTCAAGACAGAAGTGACTAAATAATGTGGGTTTCTCCAAGCTTTAGGCAGTGCTTCTCCTAGAAAAGAGGAACATCTTTGGGCTTTTTTGGATGTTTCTTTTCTCATTGCTCTTCTGACTCAGCCTCTGCCATCCATTCTTCAACAGGAGAAAATTCCTTTGTCCACCTTCCGTGATACATCCCACCAAATGCTCACAAGAGACAAGAGTGGCTTCTCCTGCTATGCTTCTGCTGAATGCTATTTCAACCCAGAGGTAGCACAATTCCTGTACCATCTCCTCAAAGTTCTATGAAAATCTCTACCTGACTCTTCTGCCTGTCTCTCTCTTCACTGTCACTAACACTAAGGCTATATGAGGAAGTACCACAAAAAATAGAGTAATACAATTAGTGTGGGCACAGAGGGCATCTCTCTTAGTTATGAAGGCTCTACTTAGGCAAGTGTCTTCAACGTTTTTTTAAAAAGAAGTTGCTGGTAAATATAAAACTTCCTTAATGTTCTGTGTGTCTAAAAGACTATGTTTGCTATTCCTGAATCCAAGAACAATGCTAAGTGACTTTTTTTTTTTTTTTAGCTTCAAACTACAAATTCTTTTATCTTCTTACACTTAAATGCCTTGTTTGATTGGCACATCTAGTTCAGATCAGTGCAAGCCACGGTCAAAAGTAAAACACTCCATCCAATCTACAAAACACATCTGCTTTAACACTTGACACAATTTAAAGTAATATTCTGTACCACAAAGGATTATTGACAGCGTCTGTCTAAACTAGCCTTGCATTTGCAGCCAGCTCATTGGGATGAACACATTTGACAAAGCAAATGAAACTAGATCCACATGAATGAAACCATCTGTGGATCCTGAACTGCAGAATATCCAAAGACAGACTAGTCTCTGTTCTACAAACAAAGTTCAATTTACATCTTTTTCAAAGCCATTAGAAGAACTTGATGCTCATAAAGATGAAATTACATAAATATTTTTTAAGTCTTTACGTCTTCTACATTCAGTATTTTGCTAATAAATGGCTCAATATTTTATAAGTTTTATAAAGAATTATGTTGTACATGTGTAATTTTATAGGCAGAAGAGCAAACAATTGACCACAAATAAAACACATTCACTTTCAAGAATAGTCCACTACAATTACCAGCACTAGCATTAGGTATTAAGAAGCAGCCCAACCAGCATAGCCATTGTGTATTCACCAGAGCTGGATGGCATGCAAAATCTTATCATTTTGCCAATAGGTATTATGTCATAACCTTGACAGACAGGGACTTGTGCTTGATGTCAGTTGTTCTATGACTGCCAACTCCATGGCAGATTTTGCTGGGAATAACTTTCATCTCCACTGACAACTAAAATACAGTGAACAATGTTGTTCACTTCTGAGATGAGAGTGAAAGGGCTATGTGTGAAGTGCCAGTCAGAAACAGCAGAACACACATTACTTAATGTCACAAATATAAAACACTTAGGAAATACTAGATTGATAACTTTATTAGTAGAAAGGGGTGCGGGTAAGCTTCACAATGAAGTTTAATATCTTTTAAAGAGAAAAAAGTCAGCAAACACCACAGGGCTTGCTGGGTCCACCTGGGTAACTCTAATGAATAAGCACTGATTTCTGCCTTTAGAATCAATAGCAAAATTACACCATGGCAGTGGAAATACATGCTTCTTGGATCTGCTAACTTTTCCTCTTGACAAATGAGGCTCTTAGATGGGTATCTATAACCATCCAAAATCTTGTGGTGACACAGTCAGTGAACTAATTCATCCAAAGATTCCATAACAGTCACAGTTCAAATATACAAATTTCTGTGTGTATTTATAGACCTAAATGGTGAAGAGATGACTGCTGAGCATGTACAAAAGCAAAGAGGAGCCTATAGTCATCATTAGATAGTAATCTCTAATGTTTCTTATTTTGTCCTGTCCTTCATTCACCTCCCATGTCTTGTTTTCCAAGGTCTACTCTACAATTACAAGACATGCCTCATTCTTGTACTCTGTTACTCTGATGTTACTCTTACCATTAGTGAATGTCTCTAAGAAATAGCTAAATTCTTATTCTTCTTCAGTTCTGGCATTTATCTAACGAGCTATCTAATAATAATTTATCTATGTTCTGGCCAAACAGGTCTGCTTTTTCTCCTAGTGGAACTCATGTTCCTTCCGTACACCATCATTTCTGGCATTTGGGTTATTCTTCTAATCTCTGTTTTAGCACATAGGAGCTCACCAATTCATTTTAAATAATTTTCTTGTTTTCCTATGCTTCTAACATTCCTGTGGCTCTTCTCCTTGTGATATATGGGTAGCTTACTGTCTTCCATCTCACCAAAACAAGGTTTTGATCTGCTTGCCTATTTAGTCCACTTGTCTTGCACCTCTGAGCTAAATAAAGTTCTGTATTATACTCAAATTAGAATGCATTCCATTCTAGATCCTCTCACATAAGATCCTGTGCATTGCAATAAGTCAAAACCACTCTCATCCAAATGCCTAATGGCATCTTCCAAGGCAACTAGTATTCAATCTCTTTCTTCCTGATAATTTGACATCTGAACACTATAACCAATATCATTCATTATAAAATCTCATTTGTTGCTTCTTTTTATACCTGGTTTTTGTAAGCTCTGCTTTTCATGAGTGTAGTATCCAGTACAATAAAGCTCATGAGTTAGAGCTTCAAACTGTAGTAATGTTATCCATATCAAAATTAGCTTCCAACATTTTGTAAGGAAATAACTTTTTGTATTCTCTGTATTTCTGTGAAACGATCACATCTCAATACAGACATGCAAAATCAATTTTTGTATTTTCTTTAGGATTCAGGTTGGTTGTTGATGAACATTTGAATCACAAAGGTGAAAATAAGCCAGATAAACAGGTTGGTTGTCATGTGTCAGTAAGCTGAATAAGGAAAGATTAGCATACACGAGTGTTTGAATTCTGGGTCCATCAAAGATTAAGTTTTCTGAGGAAAACACATGATCAGATTCTATGTAAATATGTGATCAAGCTAAAAATCATAGCAGTAATAATTATGACTTTGGGGTTTTTAATCAAAAGTGAAGGAAAAAAAATAAACTTGCTTCCACAGAAAACTCTAAAATCTCTTATAAAGAAATAATTCTGAACTTTTTATCTTTGTGTAATTAAAACCACTGGATTCAAATCACCCAAACAACTTAAAAACATGGATCAAATAACAACCGTTCCAAAGTTCAAATAAAGAATTTGCATGCATGATTTCAATCTCTGATGGCCACAGCCTAAAACAAAGTGACCACAAAACCATATCTAGATTCGTACCTTAGACTTATATCCAGTCTTCAATTGAAACAAACTCAAAACTAAAATCACCTGAATTTTGATAAACCCATTATACCCTTCTAGAAGACCCATTGTGTAACTGAACTATTTATTCTTTTAAAGACATAGACAAAACAATCAAATTAAAAACTCTGTTATAATTTCAAGTTTATTTGTGGGGTTTTTTTAATATTTGTCCCATTCTCCCTAAATATTTGCTTGCAAATGAGAATATTATTTAAAATAAAATATTCTTAAGTAATATATTTTCTACCAAACTAACTTATGTCTTGAAAGAACTATATTCCTATATTTATGTGTGTTTTTCTTCTTTTTCTTCTAGCTTTATGCAGAACTTTATCTTGAAGTTCTTCACGGTACCTTATTCTCGCGAGACTGTACAGCTTCTCCTTCTCTGCAACGTAGTAAATGTGAAAGTTGACCCCAGAGGTCTTAAATAGGTGCCCTTTGCTTTTATGCTAGTCACGAAAATCACAATTGCTGTAATAATTTGCTCCTAGCAGTAGTCTAGCAGCTGTCTAAATTTACAAGGTCAGTTCTAGCACAACCTAAGCCAAACTTTTTAGAGACCTCAGGGTCAGGTTTCAAATAACTGCACATTCCTACTTTAACCAAAAGTAATCCCTGAGACTCAGCACACTTTAAAGATGAATGTTCATCTCTTCTCACATTTGAAACTTCAAAGGCCCAATTACTACTGGGCTGACATGGGCTGTTTCATGATACTTCCTGTGCAAAGTGCTACCTCTCTGCACTCTGTGTTTCTAATGCTTCTGTTATCGCTGGTTTTTCTTTGGCAACACAAAATTCAATACCAGGTTTCCTCTCCCTTATTCCTTGCACTTGTTAAAAGCAATTACTGTTAGCATCCATATTTGAACTTGAGTTCTGTTTCCAGAATTGTTTATATTCTTTAGGATGGCTACATTAATCACCAGCTATTGGCTTATCTTACAGTCAAAACTATTGGAAACACCTGGCTGGAAGATAAAAACAAAAGTAATGCTACCAAAAATACCAGGATTAAGCTCAAGATAATGCCACTACAACACTGTCTGTATGCAATTTGCTTTCAGGGAAAAACATTGACAAAACAAATCAATTGACTAAAAGATAATGTTCCTCTCAGTAACAGCAAAGCTCTTCAAAGTATATTTGTGCATTTTAGCTGCTGGGAGAGTTTTACTTGATATTTTCATTTCCATTCAGTGACATAAAGGTTTTTAGACATGGAAAAAATCAAGTACAAAAATTTGTATTGGGAACAGAGTCAAACCACACACCTTTTGCTCACAATTTTCCTTACCTAAGTGGTTTTTTTGGACAATAGTTTTCTTTCTGCTATCTAATCAAAACTATTTGATTTTTAAATAATCCTGTGTGATACATTATACACAAAAGACTTTGGTTAATTCATTAAATTCTTAGTCAATACCTGACAGAAAAAGAGAACAATCCCAGCATGGTCCTTCTTGAAAGGAATCATGAATTCATAGGACAGATGGGATGGTTTGGGAGTGAATGGGATGGAAAGAATAAGATTCCTTGTATAAAATAGTTAATTTTTTTTTTCATTTTTATTTCAGTGCAATGCTGTTTAATAAAATTAGGTATAATAATGTAGTTTGCACTGCAATGTTCACTTCAGAAATACTCAAGTGACTTCTAAATCATGTTTTAAAAGATGTGAACAGTTATAATGTATTTAAGAAGATCAAACAATACAAATGCAAAAGATTTCGAGGTTCAGTTATGTCTTGATATTAACCTGCAATCTTGAAATTGTTTGTTCTTTATAAAGAAAAAAATTAGTGAAATCATTCCCAGTAACTTAATATCCTTAAATGGTTTATACTAAAATGGTTTGCTCTCCTTTCAGGGATTTACCTTAATGATATCATTCCAAAGGAGTCTGGTTTAGATCAAACTGGGTTAAAGATCATGACTGTCAAAAGATGATGTCACTTAGATTCCATTACTAATAAAACCAGGGGTCATTTTGAGTACAGAAACAGATTGATATTCATGCCTTTTTTACCTCTAATACCTTTAGTCATGCATTATAAAGGTAAAATTTAGCCCATTCCAACATAGTTCAAGAGCATAGTACATCAACATCATATTTACAGTTGTTTAGCACAGTTGTTTCATAAGTATATGTCAAGAAACACCCAAATTCAACTTCAATAAATGAAATCACTCTGTCTAGGAGATCCTAATTTCTGCATTTTACAGAGATTAAGGTTGGAGATGCAAAGATTTTATCTTAATTCTGTCAAATTCATACAGACATAAATAAAAACATAGTCAGTACAGCCAGTACTCAATACAGTGACTGTGAAATGTAAAGTTAGAATAAATTAATATAAACTTGAAAGACTATGTACAATAGTTCAGTATTTATTCTTCTGTTGTCTTATCTATTTATTATTTTGTAGCTCCCTATGCCATGCCTGGCCGTTTCCAGAACTATCCAACTTTCTCTTATGCCTAGAAAACATTAAGTATATAATTAAAATACAAATAAAGCAATAATAGCAAAATAAAGCAGAAATAACCACCTGCAATGAAGAACTGCAATTGTCATTTCAAGTAAGAAACAATACAAGTCCAATTAATCAAAGGAATATTCCCCGCTATAGGATGTTCAGGTTGCATGAAATAGTAAATTTCAGTGAAATCTTTAGGAAGTCAAACAAAATAAAGCCCTGTGATTTTCATTACAGCTTTATGTCTTGCCATCAGCAGTGTAATGTGAGAAGGGACAAAAAGGTACAAAAGATTGAGCACTTGATGAATGTAAAAACAGATATGTGTCTAGCTATGGTGGAATTTGGTCTGTGTACTTAGGATCCTATTCATCATGTCCTGCTTAAACTGATTTCATGATTTTAACAATTAAAATCCAGATAAATTTACTTCTAAATGTTCAGAAAAGATTCATAACCCACCAATTCCATTAGCCAAGATTTCATTTACTTTTGTGCATAATAAGAATCTTTGTGAGGACCACTAGATAGTGGTAAGACGGACAGGGCAACGACATCTCTTCCTTGGATGTTTGTGCGTGCTGCCTAAAGACCTGCTGTTTCTTAGCTCTGACACAAGGCACTATGAAAGGCTATGGTTCTTCTCTATATTCATCTTTGATACAGTTGCTATTAACTTAGATGTTACCTATTGCCAAAACATTTACTTCAGAAGTATGTTAAAATATTTTCTTCCACAGCCTGTCCCCAGATATTCAGTGTTACAATATTACTCTTCAATTTCTTCTTTTACTCTTTCTTCTACGTATTTTCCAATGCTAAATCTCCCATGTCTGCTTTATTGTCAAGGTTTCTGCTGTGTATCCCATAAGATATAAAAGAACTAACAACAAAATGCAAAAAATAGGTGTTTGTTAAAGGTGAACCATCATATTCTTTTCACAAGGAAATAATCTTATGCTTAAAATTCAGAAGTGTGGTATAAATATATTCAAATGAACACTTTATAATATACATTCCCAGTCAAAGTTTAACTTAAAGTAATGTGCCATATGGAGAACTAGACAAAGTTCATCCTAAAATGGCTAAATCAACCTTTGGAAAAAATAAACACTGCCAGATACTTCATACATTGAATCAACTGTACAACCTGTTGAAACATGTGAATTACTTGCTGAATAAGATATTTTATCTACTAA
Source organism: Pseudopipra pipra (assembly GCF_036250125.1). Classification (NCBI taxonomy): domain Eukaryota; kingdom Metazoa; phylum Chordata; class Aves; order Passeriformes; family Pipridae; genus Pseudopipra; species Pseudopipra pipra. The sequence continues at coordinate 64,493,927 of NC_087549.1, forward strand.
ATCAAAGTTAACACCTACTGAGTCAAGCATAACACCTAATAAAAAAGTATTAGTACAGATTTATATGTGTTCATATGAATTACAGTAAACACATTGCTCAGGAAATACATTTATTTATTGCATTATGTTTACATGGTAACAAATATTCTGCTATGAGGGAATTTCCCATTCAAATAGCAAAAAATAAGCTCTTCCTTTTGTGAGTCAGTTTTCTTCATTACATCACACTGATTCTTGCCAATGAATTCATAGATATTCTAATATCTAAGCAGAACTTATTGGAATAATGAGGGGGAGGGGCAGGGAGAATACATCCGTGTGGTCGCTTTGCTCCCTGCTTCTTGTATTATTCTTTCCCTCATATATCATGCTGCTACACATGTAACTGCAATGAAAAGTATGTGAGAAGAAGAAAAGGAGATCTTTTCCAATGCAACTCATGAGAATTTCAGTTTGTAAATCCACTGTTTCAGCAGCAGATGGTTCTGCACACTATGTCTTTTCTCAAATCCTCCAGTCCTCCTACTTATGCAAACTTGTATACAGACTGGTTTTTTCAATATTTTGGAATGAACTATGCTATATCTATGCTGTGTTTTGCCCCTACACAGATTTCTTTGCTGAATATTTGTGCTTTTTCAGTATTTTATTTGACAGACTTTCTTCATATAGAGACCAGTGAATGTTGTTTTTTAACTCCATTTATTCCTTAATATTGTGGAGAAAATACTAATTTCCCTTAGCTCTAGAATCAACAAGTGTCCATTTGCTTCTTTTTTTTTTTTTTTTTTCTGTGTCTTGTACGTTCTGTTCAGGTTTCAGCATTCATTTTCTTCCATTGGTTTTGTGCACAGATATCCATAGCAGATATGCTTTTCCTTTAGACCTGCCATTTTTTAGGTCAAATTGTTGCCTTTTGGGAGCCATTTCCTTTCTTTTTGATTATGGCTTGATTATGGCTTTTGAGACACAGAATATGTGCCTACATTTGTGTTTTCATTTGAATCAGGAGAGCAGTTTTGAATTGCCAGTTGTCCCTATTTACTGTACTTCGATATGCACCATGGAGCTGCCATGGAGCACATGAACTGAAATCCTTTTAGGTGAAACTAAAGGAAGAAGGAGCATACCCAATGCACACCAGCTGCTAATGGTCTGGAGGCTATAGGATAGCCTAGAGTTTATCCTCCCCCACCCCCCAGTAAAATGCAACTTGTGTGGGCATGAACACCAAGTGTTTCATACTACAGATCTTGCGTCTACTGGTCTACTTGCTACTGTTGACATAACACAGACAAAGGTAGTCCCAACTACCCACTTTCTTCTCTAGCAAAATCTAAGACCTAAACTCACATCCATGTACCCCCACTTGTACAGAGATGGTGGTTCATTGTGATTACCAGTGACAGGACCTGAGGAAATGGCATGAAGCTGAGTCAGGGAAGGTCTAGGTTAGCTATCAGGAAAAGTGTGTTCGCCCAGAGGGTGGTTGAGCACTGGAACAGGCTGCCCGGGGAAGTGGTCACAGCATCAAGCTTGCCTGAGTTCAAGAAGCATTTGGACAATGCTCTCAAGAACATGCTGTGACTCTTGGAGTCTCCTGTACAGGGCCAGGAGTTGGACTTGATGATACCGATGGGTCCCTTCCAACTTGACATATTCCATGATTCTATGATTAAGGATATTTATGTTGACTCTCCAGAGGAGGAAAAATGTTTTAACATTTTTATGTTGACAGCAATGTAAGAGCTTTCTTACTTTTTAAAAATTTGTGCAGGGAAGGTACAAACTCCAAAAATAATTTCATCATGAAATAAGCCCTCCTAAAATGAAAATTCACAGTTATCACATATTTGAGTTAAGATGATGTAATACTGAAAAATCAATACTGTAATACTGAAAAATACACAAAAAATGTCAAGCTTTTGTAATTAGATTTTTAACATATTGAGCAACAATCTATCTCTTTTTCACTGTAGGAAATGTTGCATTCTGATGCAGCATTTAATAGTTACCTCTCAGTAACAGGTATGCAGAAATAAGAAGTAAATTATGTTCTTATCATAATTTGTATGAGACTGCTTCGCTTTTCTGCTGTTATTTTCCTCTTTTTTTAATCATTGCATAAGAAGTACAAGGAAATCCGAATTCTGGACCATAATCAATGAAGTAACAGTTTCTGCAAAAGGTGTTGATTTAATGACCTGAGATGTTTGAGTGTTTGGGTTATCGAAAGCTTAACATGGTACTTGAAACAGCGACTGTTAGAAAGGTTGCATGTTGTCCAGCAACCACGTTATGTTTCCAGAGGATGAATTTTCATATGGCACGTAACTGTGAAACAGGTTTTACTCATTAATACATGACTTGTTACTGATCTAAAAGAAAATTGGTTAGTTATTTGCTCTGCACCATGCTTGAGATACTGAGAAGCAGCTGCCTATGTCTTTTATCTATGGATTTGTCACACAGCATTTTCTGTTCATACACACAGATTCAAAAAAATGTATTTGTTTTACCTAAAGCAAACAATGACATCCATTACGAACCTACTTCAGCTCCTTTGGTATCTTGGAATAGGCACACACGAAACAGAAATTGACATATATGGTACGTCTTTCATAAACTGAAATATGTTGTTTTTGGTGGCTGAACATTTCTTAAAACCACAAGATAGCTACAATTACTTTACACTGAACACGCAAAGGAAGAGTACTCATTATCTCTTTTATAAAAAAGAGCAGACTGATCTAACAATGTGTGATACTGTTGTTCATAAAAATTCTAACTTTTAGAAAGTTAGGTAAGTAATTATTGTAGCAAAAATGCAATCTGTTCTGCATATTAATAAAAATTACCTTTTATTGTTGTTAGATAAAATACATTTTTCATTTCATTTCATTATACAATGAGATAAAACATTGTCTGTAGAACAATAAAATAATAGTAACAGCAACATTTGGTTAATTATTATTAGAGCAGTAGCAGTAAGCACTACCAGGACAGACACATAAAAAGTTCTTACTTTAAGAATAGAAATACACAGCAGAAGGGAAATTAGATCAAAAGGACTAGATACGGGAAAAAAACCCAAGTTTGTGCATTAAGACGATCGTGTATGTTAAAGGATGGGGATGGGGATGATTTGGCAATGATTACAACTCTTCCAGGGGAAAACATTGGTTGGATGGAGCTAGCTTTCCAGTGCACCCACTAGCAATTCACTTCCCTTCTCTGTAACTGTCACTCTCATTAATAGAGGATTAATTAGTGGATTAATTGAGGCAAGTGATGACTTCAGCATAAGAACATTTGTAATCACTGTGTTCTTTTTCTCCTCCTTCAAGTTCCCAGATGCATATCACTCTCCTCTGCCACTGGAAAAACAAGGAGTTGCTTTTAGGATATGTCTGACAGAGACACGATGTAGGACTATGCTGCTTCCTGTGCCAACTTCCCTAAAGCATGTCATATACTTCACTTACTCTGTCCTTGGGCTCTTACCAAATCACTCAAAATTCAGGTGCTGTGACCATACAGAACAGGGAACCATCTTGACTATAAAAGAGCAGAGAACAAGTCATTACCACCTTTTACCAATTTGAGCTCTGTTCTTTTAATACTCTGCATTTTCTCCAGGTTAGTGCATTTCTTTTAAGGACTCTGGTCCCAGCCCCTCCACACATCTCTCCCAGGATCTGGCTACCAGGACTCAGGGACAGCTCAGCCTCTGCACAGTCATAGGCAACACCATCCTTTCTGGAGATGAGTAGAGGCACCCGGGCAGCATCCCAACATCTATTTGGGAAATAACCCTAAACAGACTCCATGAGTCTCAGTTTGGTGCTGTATTTCTATGGAAATGATGAAGTCAGGCAGTCTTGTTTTATAAATGTTTATGTAAACATAAGAAAAAATCCCACAACAGTGAAAAACCCAGTATTTTGCAAATCCAATCTGGAGTCCACTGAAGCACTCTGACATATAGCAGTGAAAATGACATACCTATTTGAAGCAAGAATGGACTCATTTCAGCACAAATTTCTTTGCATGGCCTATAATTACTACATTTCCTTTCACTTGACTACGCCAGGAACTTCTTAAGTGAAAAATAAAATCATATGCAAACAAGAGTGTAAACATGTTTTTTCAGTTATAAAATTCGTTTGTAATATGAGGTACCTGTGCAAAATTTTAAGAGTGAAGGTTTTTTTTAAATATCTTAAATCACTCTAGAATTGAAGAAAAATTTTGCTGTGAATTCAGGGCAGGCTTTAATTGGGAGAGAAAGCTGAAAAATAAGTACACAAACTAGTGAAACTTTTTATCCTGAGAGCACAAAGCTGATTGGTCTTATGGTGTTCACACCTTCTTTCCACTTCTTCTCACCATTTTTCTTACAGCATTGCATCACTATTTTGGATATTGTACTGGAAATTAAGGCCATGTACTATTTGAAGTCCTTTTCAGGTTCATTTCTGATTTTTTTTTTCTTTCTTCATAAATTTATTTGTAAGAATTGCATTAAGATCCTTCTATTGTTTTTGAGAAGGATGGGGGCAAGGGTATACATCCAGCAGATGCAGATCTAGAGTACATAGGCAAATAACCAGTGGGCCCAGTAATACCACTAGTTACACAGAAATTAACCATAATAGAGGAGCCACATGGTGATGAAACTGTATGCCTGGTGCATTCTCAACACACATTCCATTCGCTGGGATCAAAGTTAAAAAAATCAGAACATTTATGAAAAAGACACCCTTACAGACCTCCTTCAACACATGAAAGTCAAGGCACCCACCCTGTCCTCTGCAGCAGCTCCTCTGAAAACAAGACAGACCATGCACACAAAGGAGTCTTTTTCTCTCAGCTTGACAGCCCACTGCATGCAGGCAGATAAAAGCATTTTGGATGCTTGCCAGGAGAGGAACCTTAAAGCAGCTTCATTAGGCAAAAGTAAGATAATCAGAGTAAATATACAATGCTGCCTTTGTTACTTAAGCTGTTTGATTGGCTGTTATGCTGTTGGCTGGCCAATTAATACCCTGAGCACAGGGCACTGACAGTCCCAGGGACCTCAGGGTGCACGCAGCAGTGTCAGCATCCAATGCATGGCAGGATCTGCAAAAATGGATCTGCAAAAATTTGCATACTTTCTGCTTGTTCAAAGCTGAGAAGATATCCATCCAAGAGGTCACTCCAACATGGTAATTATGATTTGTGTATGTTAATTATGTCAATGCATGCAAAAGTGTGCAGCTCAGGGAAAAAAAATATTAATTTGTAGTAACAACATGAGCGCTGGCCCCAACAGTGCAAAGGGGTAGATAGCAGAGAGGGCAAGCAGAGCAAAAAATTGTCCAGTGATGCTAATGGAGACATCTGTGACTCTGCAGGTAAAATAGAGGTGCTAAAGAAATTCCCTAGAGAATTGCCATGAAATGGTGACCATGAAATCAGAGTTGGATAAATGCTGCAAAACTGAACTGTGAAGATGAACATTGAAACATCATATACTATGGTGGGAATACTATAGGACTTTTGAGCCTAATTTCACAGATGAGCTGAAGATCTGTTCCTACCACTTCTTTCATTAAGATTGCAGGACATTTGAATACTATTTCCTTAGACAGTGAGGAAGAATGTAGTGCATATGAAATGTTTATTAAGTATTTACATTCAGAGTTCCCCTTCAGCTAACCACATTCTGCTGGCAATCTCAGACAACATATTCCTTAACCTCAGAATCTTCTACCGCCCCTCCCACCACATTCATATACAAGTATATGACTGTAACAGTCTCTCTTTGACTCAGACTTTGCCAAAACTAAAGGGAAACTTTCAAACATGAGACAATTTTATTTTCAATGAAATGGATTACAATAATAAATGTGCTTAAGGATGCAGGACAGGAACTTGGTTCTTGTTGGTCCAGTCGCAGGGGCCAAACTCTCAAAGTGAAATTCAGGCTGCTACATAGGGAACTAAAGTCCCTGACCTGCACAGTAGCATTCTCTGAAATCTTGCGTGTTATGAAGGGCTGGCAGGAATCCATAATCTCCATGTATGGCAAAGAAGAAGCCTGTATTAGAAAGACTTTGGCTGCACCTTCATTGTAACAAACTGTCAGCAGTGGAAACTAAAAGAGTCACATGGGGTCTATAAAGTGCAAGTTTGACTGTCAGCCCTGTGTAAGACATTTCAAAGTCTGAATAGGAGGATAATAGATGGGCTTGTGTTCCTAGGCTGCTGACTTCTTGTGAGGGTTGAATTAGGATATGCTCTGAACTGGCAGTTACACCTGCAGAAGTCATATAGGATTGTTAAGCCCATTTCTGTGGCAAGGTCTGCATCTAGCGTAGGTACATTCTCATAGCCTGTGTGTCCTTTGTCCCTGCAGCTCAGATGGATATAGTGGGTATAATGAATGTGCATACAGAGAAGAAAAACTGAAATTATCAAGAAGATGGAGTAGCTACTTCATAAGGACAGGTTAGCATTCTTTCTGAAGAGAAAGCTAAAGGAAAGGGCCTGACCAGCTATTATGAATTCAAAGGAGTAGATAAACAAAAATGCAAAGTTGCTCACCAAACTCAGCAATACACAAATGCTGCAGCAGTAAGTAAGGTGTCACCAAGCTAATACAACATGGGTTTGAAATAAAATACCAGTTCTACCAGTGGGTGGAGAATATCTGGAACTTGCTGCCCAGGGAGGCTATGGAGGCAGAAAGATCTGAAGAAAAAAGTCTAGAAAAATTCACAACACAGTCACAAATGGATAATAAAAACATCTGTTAAGATCTGACTTGCAATGTTCCTCATACAGTAGCTGTAGAAGTTGGTGGAATATGTGAGTCATTGCTTGCATGTTGTCTAGACTTATGCACTTTGCTAAAATAGCATCCTTTGACCTGCCTGTGACATGACACTGGGCTAGGTGGACTGCTGGCCTGCCTTAGGGAGGACACTTCTCATTAACAGTGAGGTCTTAACACTTCAATGTCTGTTGTATTGTGTCAATGGTCAAAACAGACTGTTGAAGCTCATCTCTCCAACACTGTATACATTGTCTGAAAGCCTTAATGTCTGAAATTTGCCCTTGGTGGCTGTAAACGTTCACCTCAGTTTCTTCACTTTGATCAGCTTGTACCTTGTTCTACCAAGCACACTTCTCATAGATACTTACACCATGTGGATAAACTAAATGTCCAGTGAACAGGAATTCAGTTATAATTTCTCAATATGAAGAGCAATGTCATCAAGCATAATGCCAATAAGACAAGAAAGATTAATTCTGTGTGCCTTAAACAAGTAATGGTGTTTATTTAAGACTTAGTTATAGTAGTCAGTTCAATTGCCCAAGGGACTTTATTACAGTCCTCACAGTAAGCATGGTATGCTGACTACAATTCTCTGACTAGCACACCAGAATGAATCTGCCAGTGCAGGTGAGCACTTAAGCAGCAAACCGTAGATGTTCCTTTAGAGACCATATGACACCAAAAACTGATAGAACTTTTCTGTGAAAGTCCAACACTTCAGTCCATAATAGAATGTATTCCTAGACAAAGCATGCTCTTGAAATCAAAATCTTGCAAATTCTAGGTATAGTGATGCTATTTTACTCTGCCTTCCTATTTCAAAATAGCAACCAAAGCTTCGCTTGTTCTCATTCAGTAAGGCCCAGTTCCAAACAATCTGAACTGCTCAGGTAACTGAATGTTAGAGTATTTGAGTTCCAAGGATTTACTATTCACAGCATAAAGAATTGTTTCCTTTTATCACTTTTAAATTTGCTAACACTCAGAGTAATTGAGTGTCTTCTTGTTCTCACATTATGAGACTAAATTAAGAGCGCCAAACAATCTATCTTCATTACACAACTCACTAGTCAGTATGTCTCTTCATTCTTTCTTTTTCTAAATTACTTGATAGCTTTTTCACACCCATTTACATGCCCTGATAATTTCTCTATCCCTATTTTTTTTCCATTCAGTTTTTGATTATTCAAAAAGAAGGTGATACAAGATGAATGTCTTATTTTCATGTGGTTGCCAAGTAAAAACTTTACTAATTCAAGACTAAACCAGTCTTTTTTTTAATCTGTGGTTACAAGCATGGGCTTTGCATCTTTTTTTCATGAGATCTCTTACAGACTATTATGGACTATGCCCAACCTTTGTTTAGACCCCTCCCCTCCTTTCTCAGTGTGATGAAATGAATGGACAACAAAATCTTGACCCCTGCTCAAGGAAGACAGGATAGATGTTGGCTGTAGAGAGCAACTGGAGGAAATCAGTATCTTCCAGAGACAGGTGGAAAAACTTTCTTTCTTCTTGGAGTTTTGTTTTCCCAGAAATTCCAGTAAGTAAAATAGGAGAGGCAGTGACTGAACAGGTTTCATCATGGTCTGTTTCTTAGGTTGTCAGTTCCTGATCAGTGTTATTTGCTATGATGATAGTTGACAAATCAGAGAGAGCAAGAAGATGCATCTAAAAAGGTAGGGAAGGACAGATGAGTAATGTATTCCCAGAAGCGTAATATCTACATCATATGACATTTACCCTGACTGCAATGAATCTAATTTTCAATCTAATTCAAGAGACCCCTGCAGAGTCACTTCCAAGGGAAGAGATGACTCCCAAAAGCAAGACCATTCTACTGGAATGCCTGGTTTTAAGTTAAGACATTGCCTTAAGAGTCATATTACAAACACCATGTAAAGTAATAAGAAAATGATTACAAGGTACAAGTTTTTCAAGAATTTGACCATACTGGGGGCACTGTAGTATAAACAGAGTCAAATAAGAAAGGGCATAAGGTGACTATCCATCAGGAGTGTTCAGTGCCCATGACTGAATAATAGAAAATGGCTAATACTAGGATTATGTTAATAATTTCCCTATTCCTCTGCAAATCATTACAGTCACAGTGACTGGGGACACAGAAAGGTAGACCAGAAAGGATGCAGCAGAAGAAAACTCAAGAATGAGATCCGATTTCAGTCATATATAGCCTGGCTAAGTACCAGGTTTGGATATGACAGAGATGACATTCCAGTATCTCATCTAGAGGTAGTGAAAGTACCTCTTTGGAGCAGCTAGTTAGAAAATCCAAGAGAAGAGAGCTAGTACTTGCCTTACTCCCAGCACTGACTATGGTACCATTTAAAATTTTACTACCAAATATCTACTCTGCAGTAGCTGACAGGTTGTAATCACACATTCATGTGCTGGTGGGATCAGGTGCAAGGGAAAATGGGAAAATAGAAGGTGCATTTGGAAAGTTATAATATTTGCAGATAGCTTGGAGATAGCTTGCTGACCACAAAAACATACTACAACAATGAGTCATCAATGTTGTAGAAGTATATGGAAAGAATTCCATGCAATGGAAAGTTATAATGCTTCAGCTTGAAAAAGTGATAATCAAGGATTGATAAGATGGAAGTCTGCGAACTTAATGAGTGTCTGTAAACTTCATAAAGACACTAAAAAGGGAATAGGTTTCCTTGCAAGAAGTTAAAATCCTGAAACAAAACAAAAGGATCTGGTTCTTTGTGCACGGTACCTCTGCCACGGGGTCTGGCAGTGTGAAAAGTCAGACCAGCCTTTTCTTCCACTAGTAATGTTTGCAGAAGAAAAATTCATTAACAGTTTTAAAATAAACTGAAAATTTGATCTTCCACAGTATCTGAACTACAAATGATTGAAGGCCAGGGTAGAATTTAGAGGAACTATCATAACACCTTTCTTTCTTATAATCTTCCCTAGACATCTGTTGTTGTCCAGGAATGATACTGAGGCAGATAGACCTTTGGTCTGACATAGTGCAGTCATTCTTACATTTTTATGAAGAACAAATCAATAACATGAGTTGTAGCAAATTGCAAGGACCAGATGGTACTCACCTAGGAGTTTCAAAGAGACTGAAATATGAAAAAGATGCACTGCAATAAGTGATTCAGTTAAAATATAAAATGTCCTTGGTACCACGGGTAGTGGGAAATAAAGTTTCAGTTCACAGAAAGTTTCTCAGACTGAACTGTGAAACTTCAGATTATAAAGCTATATTTCCATTCTGGAGAAAATGGTAGAAACTATAATAAAAAATTAGACTTATTAAGTCTATGGATAGGTGTGAAAATAAAATGGAAGACATAATTTGCTTCATGTAAATTTTGGAGTTTATTCAAAAAATCAGTGACCAAGTGGAAAATATTTACTTGACACTGTCTTTTCAGGAAGTTTCTGACAGGATTTCTCAGTAAAGATTTATAATGAAACTAAGTTCCCATGGATAGATAGAAAGATAGAAAGAAATTAATTAAAAGGTGTTTGATATTAACACTCTAATAGGTTAACACTCAAGTTCTGGGACCTCCATTTTATAACATGTATTCATGTTGTAAGAGAGAGAATACTTTGTGGACAACACTGTAGGACAATGTCACATTACTGCACGACTGGGAAATAAAATAATAGACAATATCAGTGTTGGTAAGGTCAAAATAATGTACCTGGGAAAATAATCCTTACTGTTCACATGCATCAGTGGGCTCTAAACAATATGTTACCACTCATAAAATCCTGGATTTTCTGCACTTAGTTTTCTGACAACCTTCAGGCCAATACACTGAGGTGTTTAGAAAAGCAAGCAAATTTTAAAAGTTAAAAAGAAAGGAATGAAAGAGAAAATATATTGTCTGAGTTATGTAGACTACTCAAGAACTTGTACACAGTTTATATCTCTAGCACACTCACCTCAGAATTGTGCAGTAAGATTGTAAAGCTACAGAGCAGGATAGTAAAGGTGTACAGAAAACTCTCTATGAAGACTGAGTTAAGATTTTTTTTACTCGAAATTAAGAAATTACAAGTAAGGAATTCACAGAGATGTAACTGATTAAGTACAGGATTGTGGCTTTAAAACAATGTGTGAAACAAGGAGGATTGGTAATGCAGTGCTGCTCAGACAAGTGGGGAGACATCAAGTGAGATTACCAATTGCAGGCACAAATCACTTTCCCCAAGATCTGTTACTCATAAGTACATTCACCTCCAGGTCAAAAAATTCCAGAATGGAGGACATGCTGGAAGATTCACAACTATCTACGCAGAAATACATGCTCTGCTTGGCCTGGACTTACTTTTTCAGATGGAAATCTCCAAAAGGATATAGGAGTGGGAAAATTGTTAAAATACCTAAATTATCATTCCCAAGCATTTTCAATAACACTGCCAAAACTCTAAGGTATGATGAATGAACACAATTTGTCCCCCATATGATTGTTTATTCTAGAAAATAATAATTTTTCATTAATATTACATAGCAGAAATGCTCTGTCACTGCAATGTGACACTGCATTTTTGAAAAAGATTTCTTCAAAATGTCAGCAACTAATTTTCAATCTATTGTAATACAAACAGATTTCCTTTGGACTAAGGTCTCTAATTTTTTGAGTCTATACAAACAGATGTTTGGCATACTCAGTAGAATTCAATTTAAAATCTAAAGACACTGCTATTTCTACCATTCGCTTTCTCTTCTACTATAACCTTCCCTTTGCTCTGTTTCCTCCCTTCCCCTCCTTTTCTGAAACAGTTCCTAATTCCTCTATGCTTTCTCTCTTACCCCTCCACTTTTTCTCCATTGCGTTTCCTTTCAGGTGAATTAATTAAATACATAACAATGGCAATGAAATGTAATTATTAATAGGGGGTAAGAGAGATCATAGCCCTGAGTCACTGTTAGAAGTGGTCTTAAGATTTGAACAGACACTGCTGTTTCAGCTGCAGCTTCATTCACATCTGGAAGACCTCCACAGTCTTCAAAATTAAGAGTACATATTTGGGGTTATTAACTTGCTTATAGAAAATCTTCTGTACTAGACAATCTAAATGCGTGATCTAAAGCCAATGGATGGTATATCTAACATAGGGCTAACAGATTCAGCTTTTTGCATAGAAAAGAGCACATACTGAAGGGGAGGATTTTTTGGGGGGGGGGAGGGGGCATTGGTTAGTTTTTCTTCAAAGAGCTAATAACTGTCTCTGACCTGACAGAACTTTCAGAAAGATAGACTATCATATTTAAAATTATCACCATCACCTTTGGTCTGCAGTAAAACTGCTCACAGTAAACATTAATTTCTGAGGAGAGAGGGAGGGAAGGTTCAGTCCGTGGAGTGTTCTGGACAAAGACAGACGTAGTCTTTTATAAGTCCCCATAGGAATTAGGCCATGTTGGTTTTAGGAATATAATTAAATTCTTCTTTCTTCTACCTCTGTTGGCAGGATGTGAAGGATCTGGTGAATGGAATTGATGGCCACGTTTGTAGGTTTCAGAAATGAGTCTTAGATCTCTTGGCCCAGTTTACAGTTCCTGTCACAATGCTCTCTCTAATATTTTCTGTGGATATTTACACATCACCTGAAACTCTGCATGGCTAAAGCACACTCCTAAGCCTTTATTCTTGTTACTTCAGGTGCTCCACTTTTCCCCTTTCAGTGAATGAGGATCAGTGTGGTTATGGCCCTTCTTAGGCTGATAACTTATCTCTCCCATCCCTCATTTTGCCCTTTCACTGAACACTTCAGAACCAGATGGAATCTGTTTTGTAATGTCTTTCAGTATGTTTCATCCAAGTTTGTTCATGTTCTTATTACCTTGTATCTCAACTTTCATAACATATTTTCATCTGCCTTTTGAAAGTATTACCTTACTAATACTTAGTCAGAATTAAGCTGCAAAGACAATGTTCTTTGTATTTTTTTGTTATTTAACCTTTTTAATTGCTCTATTCAGAAGTTAATATAAAGCTTTAGTTGCACCACTGTGTTCAGTTTTGAACCGATTGAAAAGAGTCTGAAAGACAGTACTGAGATTGATAAGGCAGCTTGTATGGAAAGAGTTGATGAGGCAGGGTTGTTTAACCTAAAGAGGAGGTTGAAGATAGGCATGAAAGTCTTCAAAATGCAAAAGGCTGGTGTAGGAAGGGAAAGAAAAATCTGTTTTCCATGTTCAAGTTGGATAGGACAGGAAATAATGGGTTTCAATTGGAATAGGGAAGATTTAGGTTACTAATATGAATTTTTTTTATGGTGATCAAAGTTAATGAAGTATGGGAACAGATTTTCTGGGGAGTCTGTGAAACTTCTCCTTTGGAGATATTTAAAAATAGCTTGGACCAATATATACCTGAGGTGATACTGGCCTTGTTGATTATGCCTTCTGGCAGGCAAGATGGATTAGATGATTTCTTCATGCAACCTTTCAGCCTCTTATGATTATAATGTTTATATTTCTAAATGTATCCATACTCTTGAGAGCTTTGAAGACCAAGAACCAAGATCTGAAATTTGATTTGATAACAGAGGAACACTGAGTGTTTAATCAAAGAAAAAAAAGTTGCTTGTTGAAGTGCATCTACTGTATTTAAATGTTAAAACATTGAAATTTTTTCTATATATAGGAATGTATTCCCATGTGAAGTGTGTTACTGTAATACTCTGATTCAAGAAATAAAGAATATATGGCTCACTGTGGGCACACTAGCAGCTGACAAGCTGGAATACTGCCTCCTCACTATCCACAGATGAAAGAAAGTGCAGCAGCTGTTACTGTTCAGGTAGCTGATAGTGATGAAGGGCCCAGGAGGAGCCTGAGGCAGTCTACTGCCTTGACAATTGCAGGACAGATGGCCTTAGTTGTGATTTATATTACTAAATATTTTTCTCTTTCCACCTCTGTGCTGCCTGACTCTAACATCGTTCAGGTGGTCTTCACCCAGGGTATGACTTGGATAATGAGGCATTACTCTTGTAAGAGGTGCAGAATTATATACTACCAGCATGTGTGTAAGACTATACAGGAACTTTTGTTCAAGAGTCAGTCTTAAGTGCTTGTAAATTAATCGTTTCTATATTTTTGAATTATGGTATTTTATTTCTTCTAGGAGTAAGATTGTGTGAGTAGCTTGTTTCAATAAGGCAGTTTCAGAACAGATGATCATTCTTTCATCCAGTCAGAAAGTTTGCTTTAAACCTTTCTTGCAGTAATGCTGCACTTCCAGAAGCAGAAGCATAAGATTCAGGCAGAGTACTTCTCAAAAAATTGCTGTAAAAATTTCTGGTCCATTAAAAATTAGTGAAGAAAAGGTTTCACAACATGAATTGCACAACTTTGATCTTCTGAACTGTAAAGTATGATTTTGAGCTTCAAGTTCAAGTTTTCAACTTGATGAAATCCAAAAACATTTCCAAGATTTTCTTTTATTATTCGGGAGGGATGAATTAAATAGGAAAGGGAATCTATTTTTGGGTATTAAGCTGCAGGTTAGAGATCTTGTGAATTGACAAAATGCATTTACACTCTAGATTTATTCACTAAAAACCTTTAGTGCCTGCAATGAAAAAGGAAAGGATAGATCACTGAATTTCAGTTTTGGCTATGAAGTAGGATAGATTGTCTTTCTAGGTCCTACCTTGTTCAAATCTGCTTTCTTTTTTCTAGAAATACAAAAAAAAGAGTTTGATTGTTTGTTTCATTTTCATGTGATTCCTTAACAGAACAATTGAAAACAAACAATTGAAAGGATATTTTCATTCACTGATGTAGATATTGTTCTGAAATGTCTTATAGCTTCTTTATGCCTTTGATCTCTTGGCTGGGTATCTGTTTCCCTTGGGGTGTTCTTCTTGTTAGCAATTGGTAAGACTCTGGGCAGAAGATGCTACTCTTTCTTTTCCTTATTGGAATTTTCAGCAGAAAATGTATTGTATTAGATATTTTATAGAATACGTACGTATATACACACACGCATACACACTTATGTCACTATGCTTGTGTATATATGTCATAGGAAAGGTAGGAAGAGACTCCTGGAGACCATGTAGGAAGGTTAACTTCAGAGTTGTTTCATGCTGCTCATAGCCTTTTCAAGTCAGTTTAGAAAAATCTCTGTTTCCACTACTGAACTACCTTCATTGTGAATTGTCTTTTCCTCCTATGTAGTCAGTATTTCCCTTGCTTCAATTTGTAATTTGGCTCATTTTTGCTCTGCATGCCTATGAAGAGTCTGGCTCTGTCTTTTTAATAACTGCTTCTTTAGTTAAAATAGTTTTATGGAATTTGTTTAAACTAACACATTTATGGAGAAATTAATATATTTTGATTCATTACTAGATCTTTTGCCATTCATGACATATTTTTTCAAGTAGTTGTCTATTTTCCTAACAGGCAGACTTGACATCTGACAAAGTTCTAAATTCTTCAGATATTCAGAAGTACTGAAAGCATCATAAAATCACAAAAAAGGTTCTATCAACATAATGGATGCTGGGTCTTCTCTATACGGGTTTCTTGGCTGTTTCACTCTTAGCAGCTGTTTGACTTGCCATGCATATTTAGATATAGTATTCTCATAAGTTGCTTCAGTAAATATTAAAGCATGGTAGAAAAATAAGGAGGAGGATTCAGCCTCGGGGAAAAATCACTGCAGAATCTAAGCAAAACCATTAGCCATACAATAAACATGTGCAACATAAACATTCATGAGTTACAAACAGATATCCAATTACAGTTCTAAAAACCAGAAAGCAAACAATGAAAAAACAGTTTTCTGGTGGTGGGGGGGGGGGAACATGGACACACAAAAAAGGAAAATATGGGGATTGAAAAAGCAATCATCTTTTCTAACTTTTAAATGACAGCCTGATTTTTTGTTTAGTTAAAATAACCGAATTGTGAAAAGTTCTAGTCAGACATTACTTTTTGTCAGCTAGAGGGCCTACTTCTCCACAACTGTGATTCTTATTTTATTAACATCAAAGGGTCTTCATTTTTATCAAAACACATGATCTATAGTGTTATGTTCTGCCCTCATAATTTCCTTTATTTTTAAAAATATTTTTAAATTGTAGCAAGGTCAGAACAAAAAAATCTTCACTTTTCTTCCAATTATTTTTATACAAAAGTTCTTTTTTAGCAAGGTTTTTCAGACTCAGATGGAAAGTTTAAAGTGAGGACACATGAGACTTCAGAGACAATGTGCTGTGTTACGCTTGGATTATGCTCATCCAGTCTGGAGCTGCACATATGTTTAACTCATGTCCTGTAAAGTGCTCACTGTAAAAAAAAAAAAAAATCCATACATATTTGTTTTATTATAACTAATGGCAAAAGTCAAGATATGTAATCATTGATTCCAAATGTAGTGGCTACTGCCTAAAGAACAAATCCAGCATCACTTATGAAACCCATTTTCTAAAGAGAAGGTTAGATATTATTTACATCAATATTACTGCATTTTCATTCTTTTTTATAAAGACATTGAAAACTGTATTTCAGATCTCCTGCCTGTATAGTAAACTATTTCTGATCAGATTACCTGTGATAATAAGTTTTTTTTCATCATCTCTCACCCACCTAATATTTAGAATATTTAGTTTAGAATTATAACTAGACACTAAAGGCAAATAATTGTATCCTCTTTATATCCAACTAAAAAAATATGAAAAAAGAAGGGTCTCAGATGGAGAGAGGAAGTTTGAGAGAAACTGGAGATGCTCCTGTAGAAAATTATTAGCAGAGAAAATGGAGGATTTTTGAGATGCAAATGCACAAACTTCACAAGGAACAAAATGTAAAACATATCACGAAGATTAAAAGGATATAGTTATCTCATTTTCATCAAGGTATAAACCTAGATCACTGAAAAATACAGTGGTGAAAGTTCAAAATAGAGTTCTGTGTTAAACTATGCGTATCATGCAATAATGAGAGCCTAGGAATATTCTAGCAGGGCTAGATGCTGAAGTTAATCAATATCTGACTACTCAGTGCAAGGCATCTCACCAGAACCTCTCAAACTTAGGCTTTCCAAAAAAATTTCTATTATGTTAATAGAGGTGGCTGTTCGGTTAAAGGAATCAGAAATGCTGCTTTTTTGGGCTAAAAAAGAGCAAACTGTTACCCACACAACAATATTCAATTACTCTGAGGCACCTACAGACATCAGCACTGCTGTTGTAAAGAGTCCAGTAGCTCTCATCGTGATGCATCCTATGGGTCAGCTGGTTTCACCTGTTCTGGCACTCTGCCTGAAGCTCTCAGAGCCTCTTGCAATTTTTCCCCTATGGAATTTGAATGAACCACTGGCTGCTTCCCTGCCAAATGTCTGCGTCCCTGCCAAATGTCTGCGTGCACTGAGGACTTGATGTGACCACAGGATCAATCTCTCAGGATACCATGATTGCATGTGACCATTGTTTCTCCTTACAAATGCCCATCATTTATTTCTGGGACGTGGTGGCACCAAATTTAAGTGATATTTAGCTTTTTATTTCACACTGTGCCACCTGATATATCTGAAGGTCCAAAATCTTTGGCATAGATTTTCTCACAGTACAAGCATGCTTATTTTCATTCATTCTCTACTGAAGAGAGTATTCCTATGGAACCCTATGTTTCAGCAATGCTGTATTGTATTTTAAGAGCTGAATATGACTATATAGCCTTTTTGGTATGTTTCTAATTATGACATCAATCTTCAGAAACCTATTAGATCGGAGATGACAAGAACTATATCTTTAATATTTTACAATAGATATTCTGAAATTTCTTGCAAGTGTCTGCAAGAAACATTCCATAGATATCTGATAGATGGGATAGAGATGTAGAACATAGTCCTTTTCTTTTTTAGCACAGCTGTAAAAGACTGGGAACTTCATTTTTTTTTTTTTCTTCTTGTAAAATACTCAGGCTTTCGTACTTGCACAGACAAACGTCACTCTGATTTCCCACACTTGACATCACATAATTATGCAAGTTCTGTAGTTCTGTGGCATCTGTTGAACTTCAGCCATCTGGACACATGTTCTAGCCTTAGGCATCCATAACCTAGCAATATTTAGCACATCTCTTTCCATATAGAAATTCACTTGGCATCTTCTGAATTGCTGTATGGAGCAAAGGTCTAGTACAGCCAATGATCTAGTAGAGTTCTACTAGAGCTTTGCTCAAAACATCAATTCAGAAGATGCCAAGTGAAGGAAAGTCTGTAGTAAAGGTTTACCTCTTTTTTTTTTTTTTTTTTTTTCCAAAGTATTTCTCTGGAAAACAAACATAATGATCCTCTTAGAATTGACTGTGAATTGTAAAATCATAGAATGTCTTGGGTCAGAAGGGACTTTAACAATCATTTAGTTCTAATCCCCTTTCTGTGGACAGGGGCAACTTTCACTAGGCCAGGTTGCTCAGAGCCTCCTCCGGCCTGGCCTTGAACACTTCTAGGGATGAGGCATCCACAACTTTTCTGGGCAACATATTCCAGTGCCTCACCATCCTCACAGTAAAGAATTTTTCCTAATAGGTAATTTAGATATACTCTCAGTTTGAAGCCATTTCCCCTTGTCCTGTCACTACATGTTCTTGTAAAAAGTCTCTTTCCTTCTTTCTTGTAGGATCTCTTCAGGGACCAGAAGGCTGCAATAAGATCACTCTGAATTTTTAAGGGTATTCATTAAATGAAGGTAATTGCAGATAAATCATTTGGATCAGGTTCTTTTTTTGTTTGAAACTGTTCTCAGCTCC
This sequence comes from Pseudopipra pipra, assembly GCF_036250125.1. NCBI lineage: Eukaryota > Metazoa > Chordata > Aves > Passeriformes > Pipridae > Pseudopipra > Pseudopipra pipra. The sequence goes on from NC_087549.1 coordinate 64,512,526, forward strand.
CCTTTACTCTTCAAACAAGGTATGCCTGTTTCTTTGTAGAGACATTAGGACATTTTGTTTCAGTCTAGTTGAACTGATGCTTGTATATGCTCCTCATAACCACTAGCAACCTTTCCAAGTGTGGTAATGTCATCTAGGCAATTCTGGAGTCCAGGCTGCCTGTTGAGAATCATGGAGATCAATCTTCAAAAGTACTGGTTGCAAAATACATATATACACAGCATTTTTTACATTTATTGGATTACTTATTCTTTAAGGTCTTTGTTCTCACACAAAACCCCACAGAAACCCATGATCTTTAGAGAGAATTAAATGCCAGCATGCAGTTGATACTGCTTTACAAGACAGATATAGCAGATAAAGAGACACTATCACCTATTGCTTCAGTAGCCTGATTTGGTGTGCACATGTGGGATTTTGTGAGATTGGTTTGTTGTTTTTTTCACCAGTGTAGCAAAATCATTAACAGTGTATGACTGCAACTATTCATGTTCAGAACAGAACCCATTCTCCAGGCCACATCACATATTTTAGATTGAGATCTATGATAATGCCAGAAGATAGCATCTATCCTTTCCCCAAAGTTTGCATTTCTCTTGTGAGATCATAATAGTTTTCAGGTTTGGGGTAGATTTTCATCAACGGCACAATTTTCCTTGTATATTAAGAGTATCTCAGCCTTATAGCCTTACAAAAGTAGAATCAATAGCAGTTTCCTCAGCCGTTGCTCTAAAGTCCAAACTTTTCTAATTCCAGTCAAGTTGCAACAGTTACAGTAGGTCTGATTCAAGCAATAAGTATTCCCTAATGCCTGGTGTTACTGTAACATCATATCACATGCCGTGTTCTATGACCATTTTAGCTTCTGAAGTTGCACAGGAGAGTCAGCTTCCTTGCAACAGTTTCTCAGACCAGGTCTATGTTGACAAAGCCTAAAGCATTCAACTTAAGTGAGTCCTTTAGACAAGGGAGGGAAAAAAATGAACACGGATGAAACAATATTTAACACCTGCAAAGAGTGAGCACAGAGTACATGCTGGTTTCTGTTCCGAGACAATGTAAAAGCAGCAACACTCATTCCTCAAAAAGCTCTGTTACAAAGTACTAGCTTGTTGTTTTGCAGAACTGATCTCAGTACTATAACAGATTGTAGGCACACGTTGAAGGTGCACAAGCAATACGTACTGATGATGGAGACAGAGGGATTTCTTCCTTATCACCAATTTATCCTGCCCAATGGAAGTGTGCATCAACTTCTGGTGATTTAGAGGACTGCAGAGGGAAAAGATCGAGCAGGCCAGCATGGCACCAGGGGCAGGGCACACCAGGAAGCCCCATGCGCTCAGGAGAGCCTCTCCCTTCCCTCCAGCACAACGAAGCAGTGCCCTCTACTGCCCAGCACCAATACTGCAGCGCACACCTCGCTGGGGATCCGTTCACAGCCCTGAAAGGGACAATCCAGTGAGTGGGCATGGACCTTATTTTCGTTTGAGCCCTAGTTGCCTTATGTTTTTTTCTAGGGAGTCATATTTTCTTGTGCATCAGAAAAGGTATTCTTTTGCCAGATTTGGCGTTGCTGGCTGTGCTTCTTTTGATGAAGCCCAGGGTATGGTTTTGGGCTGCAAGCACAACCTGCAGGGTCATGTAGAGCTGCTCACCCACCAGCACCCCCATGCCCTTTTCCTCAAGGCTACTCTCAATCCATTCTCTGAACAGCCTCTATCTGTGCTTGGGAGTGCCCCGATCCCAGTTCAGGACCTTGCACTTGGTCTTGTTGAGCTTCATGAGGTTTGCACAGGTCCGCCTCTCAAGCCTGTCAAAGTCCCCCTGGATGGCATTCCTTCCCTCCAGTGTGTCAACCACATCACATGGCTTGGTGACACCAGCAAACTTGCTGAGGGTGCACTCAATTCCATTGTCTATGTCACCAGAAGAGACATTAAGCAGCACTGGTCTCAGTACCAACCCCTGAGGAACATCACTCATTCACTGGTCTCCACTTGGACATCGAGCCATTGACAGGAACTCTTTGATACAATCATCCAGACAATTCTTTGTCAACTGAGTGGCCCATCCATCATATCCATGTTTCTCCAGTTTAGAGACAAGGATGTTGTGCAGAACAGCGTCAAGTGCTTTGCACAAGTCCAGATACATGATGTTAGTTGCTCGTTTCTTATCCACCAGTACTGTAATCCCATCATAAAAGGTCACCAAATTTGTCAGGCACAATGCCTTTGGGGAAGTCATTTTGCACTCACCTCCTTATTTGAAACATGCCTTAGCAAAGTTTCTGGGAGAATCTGCTCCATGATCTTGCTGAGCACAGAGGTGAGGCTGACTAGCCTGTAGTTCCCTGGGAATTCCTTACTTCCCCTTTTAAAAACAGGGATTATGTTTCCACTTTTCCAGTCAGCGGGATCTTCCCCAGACTGACACAACTTTTATGATGGATGGTAACTCAAACTCCCTCAGGACCCACAGATGTAGCTCATCAGGTCCAATGGAACTGTACGCCTTCAGGTTCCTTAAATGACCTTGAACCACATTTTCCTAAAGTGTCTCTCGTCGTTGCAGAAGACCTTCCCCAGGCCCAATCCCGAGACTCTGGTTACTCAAGATGATTTCACAAGCCATTTTATTTTGATTTAGGATCTCTAAAAGCAGAATTTGCCTTAATTTTTCAAATATCCTAATTATTCTTTTTCCCTACAGGAACAAACTCATAAAAGAGAAAAGAAATTATTAATTAAGCAAGACTTACAATTAGAACTTTAGATGGAAATTTGTAAATAAAAACTATATAAAACACACACACAAATCCAAGCTTGTATTGTGCAAGGCTCTTTCATAAATGGCTATCTTTTCTAACATTCCTCCCATATATCCTACCTTCAAAAACTGAGGCATCCAGCATTCACAGAATCATCCTTCCTGCAATAAAGCATTGATGGCTTCCTTTTACTGTGTGATATGATGTCTAGAACTAGATCTGGATGCAATATTTTAAAAAGTGAGATCACTAGATTTATGCTGTGGTTTCATGTGTTTTCTCTTCTGTTTCTAATAATCCTTCACATTTTAGGCATCTATTTGTCAGATGAACTGAGCATTAAACTGATGGTTTTAAAGTACTGACTCTTTAAAGCAATAATTCTAAGACTTTCTTCTTCAATGGTAATAATTTCAGGTCCCTCACTCTCTGTGTACAGTTAGGCTTGTGTTCTCATACAATTTACTCACCATTTATCAGTATTTCTTTTATAATTTTGCCACTGTAATTCAGTATCACAAGACCTTGTGAAACTTTGTCACCTTTGTTACTCCTTTTTCTAGACCTATAGTTTCCTAAATCACTCTTTGAGTTGGTTTTAAAATTTCTTTTTGTCAGTTTCCATTCCTCTGACACCAAGGCTGCTAGATTTTGTGTGAGCTTCTTCTCATCTAATGATCAGGTTTTAGAGATCCAATCGCTCAAAAATGACTGCTGCGTTCATCTTCTGATGACAGGTGCTCTGAAAAAAGTTCCTCATAGCCAATGATGCTACTCTGAGAATCAGGGCATACCTTCCTGGCACTAGCAAATTTTTCAGCTGCAAGAATCTCCTCTGTTTTGTGATGTTTACCACAAAACATGGCTGAATGGGTATCTAGGTCTCTGTTGCGAGGGCAGCTTCTGTGAGAAGAGGTCAGGGGCTGCCCTTTGCTGAACACAGATGCTTCCAGCCAGTTCTAGTTGGCTCCAACAGACCTATTGCAGGGCACGGCTGAGCCCCACAGCCAAACTGGTAACACCTCCGGCAAAGTGTATTTAGAAAAGCCCAAAAGATCCTGGAGATGTAGGAAGGAACACAGACAAAAACAGAGTGAGAAGCAGCAGTGGGAAAACCCAGATCAAATAAGAAGGAAGAGGAGGAGGAGGAGATGCTCCATGGAACTGCCCTATTAATTGCAAACTGTGGAGGACCTGCCCTGGAGAGGTGGATATTCTTGCCAGGAGCTGTGGCCTGTGAACAGCACATGCTCTAGCCAAGGAAAACATGAAGAAGAAAGAGCAGAAGAAAGAAACCATTGTGTGCTGACTACAACCCCCATCCTCTATCCCCTTGAGCAGCTTGGGGTGGGTCTGTGGAGGGTAAAGGAGTCTGGACTGAAGGTGTGAAGTTGAGTCTGAGAAACAGGACAGGAATAGTGATGTTTCAATGTTTGTATTTTTGATTTTGTTTGTATTTTAATACCAGAAGTATTTCTTTTAATTGCCAATATATGCATTTTTCCTGAGTCAAGTCTATTTTGCCTGTGAGAGTAACTGAGAAACAATAACCCTGTCTTTACCTTGACTCATGAGTTTTCTTTCCCTATTACATTCTTCTTATTTTCTCCCTGTGCCACCCCACTGGGGCGGGAGTGAGAGAGAGCACATGGATGGGAGCTTGCTGTTAGCCAAGGTTAACCCACCACAACTCTTTAGTAAAATACCTCTTTACTTAATGGGTTTCAAATATAGATTGTAAATGTATTTAAGCAATCCTACTTTCCTCATCTTTGGTGATTTTTTCCCTTCCCACCTACCTTTCCCTTCAAGCATCAGTGACAGATATGAGGATAAAGAGCGGTTTGGATCATGCCTAGATCTGTGTAGGTAGTGAGCCTCTCTTGTCTAAAATGGATGCTGGTCATGAGTTTGAGATTTTTTTTGAATGCATTAATGTGTATCTCCTACACCATTTATGATAAAAGCATATCATATTTTCATGGCACCTAATTTTAGAGGTGTGTAAACACTGGATTGGATCATACATAGAACTAGGCCAGGTGCTTCACCCTCCTAAAGTCTAAAAGGGATTTGAATTTAGATGTTATATAATGCAAACATTAAAGAGTAATGTCAGAAGTCTCTGTAGGAAAGGTAGCAACAAAGATCTGACATTGTGTCTACAATATTCTCAACCTTTAAAAACATCTTTGTTAAAAATTAATTATTTTCACATTAACTTTAGTTTCGTATAATAAAAAACAGTTGAACAATGTTATTTTAAATGTTTATGTTCAGTTTGAAAAGGGAATTAGGGAAAATGCAAGATAGCAATGCTCTGTAAATACTTAAGTCTGATTGAAAAAACAACCCTTTGATTTTTATCATGTGATAATATTCCAATTAAATCAACTTCTTTATTGAGTAACTGTCTTATGAAATCATACAAATGACATACCAAATTAACATAGACAGTTGGTGTATATTTTATTACACAAGATTTTTCATTTATATCCCATTTGAAGTGGCAAAATTTGTCAACATCATTTCATGTGTTTGTAAAGCTGTTCTTTCAACTGTACATATATGCACAGTATACTATGGGAACTTAATGTAGGCGTGGAAGACTGACTTCTTCCTCTGAACTAACTAGAGATGTTTCTGCAGTGTACATTCCAGCCTGAATAATATAAATGCTGCCTAGAAGCACACGTTCACAAAAAGCAACTAATGTAATGAAGATTCTCATAGTGAAAGATGGTTAGAATAGTTCTATAAATGTATGCATTTTTTTTGGTTGTTGGTTTGTTTGTTTTTTTCTGCACTCACATTCTTTTCTATTTCACCTCATATATGTACTTCAACTTTTTGAGCTCCTCAGACACTGAAATATGAGAAGAGATTAAAATTATTTAAGATTCAGCCATTAACCATACAGTAAGATTTCACAGGTTCTTGTCCTAGAAATGAAATGTTAGCTGTGTCTTGTCAGTTAGTCTTTGATGTTTTACACACATACACAGAATAATAAAGATGTATTGATTGACTTCTGTTGAGGTTAACCTTAGGATTTTTTACACTGAGCAGTGAGCACTGACTTAGTCAAGCCAAGGAAGGAGAATCAATCTCTTATTTCGTCAAAATACCAAGACATTTCTAGATAGGCATAGGATTTGCTTATAAATATATTTGGAACTCAGTTTTGTAATGAATGAAAATCAGGAGGTGAAAATATAACATCTTCTAACAATTTAAAGAAAGGAAAAGAAATTCTTATGTACTACTGAATGAATAAACAATAATGAATTCCATTTCAGGGAAACTGAACATTTTTGTGTGATGATTGCCCCAAAATATAGTTTTATGGCCCTGGAAAGAGAAAAAAAGTGAAACTTATCACAATAGTTTACAGGTTTTATATACTCCAAAGCCCCAAGGTTAGTCAAAAAGAAACAAACAAAAAGCATCTGCTTTAAAGGAGAACAGGCACCTTCTTGATGAGCATGCCATAGTCACAAAATAAATGGCTGCAACAACTGCAACTACTAGCTGGTATAGATATGTATGCACTGAAAAAAATAATAAGGAAATCTCTACAGAGGCAAGTGAAGGGTACATCCATCACCTTCAGATACAAAATTTGTGCTTGAGGAATCTAGTGATCCATAAACTCTCTGAACATAACTCTCCTCTGGATCATCCTTACATCAGGGAATTTCTCTCTGGTCTCACTGTACTTGAGATCTCTCTCAATTACTTGGCATCATGTAGTGAGGATGTATCTTTCTGCCCTCCCCACTCTAAGTCTCAGCCTGGAAAACTGTGGAATTTGAGCAAGTGGAACTTGTTTCTGAAAGCAGAATTGTTCTTTTGTACCTTCCTCTCACTTTTTACAATATCATTAAAGGAAGTATACATCCTCCTTAGATGTAAACTCTGAACAGCACTGAGGATTGAATATTTCTGTATCTCTTACCTGTGCTTCGGTTTTAGAGCAGAGAGATACCAAAGAATGGATGGACTTTAAAAATCATTACACTACTTTCTGGAGTATGCAGATAAGTCTGTTTGCCACAGTGTTAATAATAGAATATTTTACCAATGTTTTTTTCATTTCCCACTATTGCTGAAGAATAAACCAGAAGATTAAGGAAGACAAAAACTTAAATGAAAAAAAAGTAAACTAAAAAAACCTGAGTTGTTACTTGAGTCTTTTATTTGGTCATCTACTAAAAATCAAAGAAGTAGGGAATCTAATAGGAATTTCATTTCCTTTTTTCCATGGGAGAGAAAGGTTGCATAAGAGAATGGAAACACCAGTGCTTTTTCCGTTGGAAAGTAGAACATACTATGTTCTTTATGTTTTCAATGGAGATCCTGCTAGGATCTTCACCTCACAATACCTTTATAAATCAGGATTTTATCAGATATTTATTATCTACCCTTTTGGACTATGGTTACAAATTTTCTTTGCTCTGGACTTGTTGACTTAATACTTTAAGGGATAGGCAGAAAAAAATTTTCACCCTCTGAGAATTTCTTAGATTTAAAAGTTTCCCATCTTACATTTATCTTGAAAATCGAAACCCTTAACTTCCAAATAATAATTGAGATGGAATGAATTAAAATAATTTTAATGTTTCATGGTTTTGCATCAACCTAGAAATGCTTAATCTTCTTAATAGTGAATTAATGTAAATTTCTCAACAATAGTAATTTTGAAAAAATATATTTTTTATTTTCTGTTTGAATATGAATAATTTTAATACATTCTAAAATCCATTCAATTTACATTCATACTAACAAAAATATGGTGGCTGTTTTGACAAGATAACATTTCTCCAATGGACGGGAAAATTTTAAAAACATTAAAAGAAACACAAACAATCTCTTGAGCAAAGGTACAATATGCTAGCATGGTAGTGTGATGGAGCTTCTGTTGTCAGAGAAAGATGAATAGGTGGTGGTATGCAGACAGATAACATTTAGCTTGATAGGTTAGACTGTTGCCAAACAACAGTATAAAGCTGTAGGTTTAGAAGAATATTTACAAGTTCAAGTATCTGTTGTTCATCTAACTTAAGTACATTGTGCTGCACTTCCCAAAATTTTTTTCTCTTTTATTTTGTATTTCCAGCCTGTTTCAACTTTTACTTCTCTCCCTACATCTTATTTTTTGTCCCCTTTCACTTCTGTCCTGTTCTGGCCCTAGAACTCATTCTCCATTCGTTCATCCATACTCCATACTCCAACTTCCAACACAGTACTTTATGAATTTCATTTTCAACAACAGAAAAAATCTCAGCATCATGCAGTGGAAATGTATGTGCAAAAGCTACAAAGGCAACTATATAAAAAAATAAATAAAAAAAAAATCAAAGAAATATTCCAAAAGGACATTAACTTGAAATCTTACTTGTATGTTTTGAGTGCTTTGAAGTGTCAACATTATTTGTTGTAGTAGCATAGCTAGTGGGTGCAAGTATCCTGTTGGGTCCCAAGGAGAAAAGGTAAACCTTTTCAACCTGTGCTTTAAACCCACCTGTGACTTACATTATCCTGCAGCAAAAAAAAAAAAAAAAAAAAAAGGAGTGTGCAAAGTCATTGCTTTGGAATTGCTTCCTGGGGAAGATGTGGACATAGAGAAATTGCCTATTATTTCTTATTCCATCAGACCCTAAACTCTCTCTGGCCTTTTAGTGTTCAGAAAAACATTCAACTTATATACAGTTTATATATTTATAAAATATATCTATTTTTTACATATGTATATTAACAAAGACATACATACAAACTCATGCATACACTGTGTCTTTAGGGTTACTTGTAAGTGTTTTACTATTGCTAAGATACAAAAAATACCTCAGCATTATAATAGAAACCCTTTTCAAATACATATATCAGCAGTACCTAGTTATAAATAAGTATCTAAATCATGTGTGCAGTGTCTAATAAAGACATTGTATAATGCTAGGACCTTATTAATAGAAATAAATATAGGTAAAAATAAAGTGTTGTCTGTGTGCCCACCCTAAAGGCATTAAATGTATAATTTTTCTGAGATTTTGGTTAGAACTTGTGAGATCCTCAAGAAACTGTCAGTGTAATGTGCAGCTTCTGAATGTGTTTTAAGATTTCGCTGTCTGCAAGTGCTCCTCTGCTCCTGCTTCTCCCTTCTTCTTCCTCCATCCCTACTTTGCTCATATCTCAGGTAAAGTGTACTCCAGCCTTCATTGGCTATAAACAGATAAAACTGACATACGGTCAACAGTATTTTAGGGCCTGCAAGTTGTGGTGGATATTCAGCATTTAATTTTTTTTTTTTTAAGCTTTTAAGAGAGTTTTTTCTCTCTCTCCATAGCCATCTCAGTATCATTCATGCAAGGCAAGAAAGACAGGGAAGATCTGAACATCCAGGGTTTTCTTTTCCTTGACAGTCAGTAATGCTGTTCGTAAGTGCTGCCACTATTCACCCACGGAAAGGAATCTTTTCCGACCAGCATAACTGTCAAAAAAGGACACATATGAATGAGTCCTGTGTAGGCTGAGAACTGCAATATCAAAGCACCATTATTTACACACCCTACCTGAAAACACTGGTCCTAGGCACCCCTCACCTTGTCTCCTGCTTAGTTTAACCCCAGGCCACACAGCGTGGCTTACTAATTGTGGAATGCTGTTTTGAATACAAGGTTCAAATAGCAAATTTAAACTGCAGATTTAATCTTCCGAGAACTGTTGAGATGTATGTAATTTTCTTCCACAAAAGCTGAACAAAGAGATGGTATAACGTTATGATTGTGTAAATCTTCTTTCAACACCTCCATTGTACAAAGTGTAGACTCAATGATTGAATAGCAACAAACAAAAGTCTCTCTTCAGTTAAACTCCTGTGACTCACACACAGAAAGCTTCATCTAACATATCTAGTATAATGAGATTCCTTTTAGGTAAAGTGCCTTTGTTTTAAAACAAGTTTGTAATAATACCTAAAAAAAAAACAACATGAGAAAGATCAGATATCTGTTTTGTTCTGATTCCTTTAAAGAAAAGTCAGATTTTTACACTGGAGCTGTTTAAATTTAGCTATGGAATTGCACACACACACAAAAATCTATTTAAAAATAGCATGGATATTTGCTGGTATCACATGGGTATCCATCACAATTCAGCACCTATAATCAATTGATATGCAGTAGGCAAATGACAGTCTGTAAGTTATAAAGTATTTCAACTGTGGTAGTTAGGGGGAAAAAAACAGTATGTCACCACTATCAACAATAGCGCAAATTTAGTGGAAGCTTAAAATAACTTTTAGATGAGAAGTAGACACATTGTGTAGTGAGAAAATGTGTAAAATATTCATTGTGCAGCAACATTCAAAGGCAATAGGACCATTGTTCAGTATTAAATGTAATAAATATAGCTATTCTGTAACAGACACATTATCCTTTTGTGTGAAGAGCATAGCGTGGGATGTTATCCTTGAGGCCTTAATACACCACATTCTTTCACATATAGACTAGCAAATCCTCACACAGGCCATGAAGAGCTTCTTCAGTTTTAAGAGCTATTCTGTTAAAATTGGACTGTTGTGCCAGATTTTCCCTCACATGAAGAGATGAGAGAGGCAAAGTAATGTGCTCTCCATAATCCACAAGTGTTTTTGTATTATATTCTGGAGACTTTTCCTTTGTCCATTGCTCCAAGAAGCCCCAAGACTCTCAATAGAAGATTGAATATATGGCCTAATAGATTTATCTAACTCTTCTTTTTATGTGACAATGCTGCAAGTCTTATATCCATGGATTGAGAAGATAGAGGACAGGCTTACCCCAAACATATACAAATGAAAGTTGAATCATCCTGAGTATTTTTGATATAAATATGTGTTAGTGGGGAAGTTTGGGCCTGTATAACAAAATTAGGCTAAATGTTAAATGACTACTTCCCTTTATTTTATTGTCTTTTATTTATGTAATTCGTGGCATTGGGGATATGGTTTAGGAGTGGTTATGGTAATGCTAGGTTGACTGTTAGATTAGATGATCTTGAAGGTCCCTTCCAACCTTGATGGTTCTATGATTCTGTGAATGAATGACATTTACATTCTTTTTAGAAGGAAAAACTGAGAAGATAGTGGCTTTTTTTTCCTAGTTTGATGCCTGAACTTGAAGGTGTAAGAGGAGTGGAGGTCAGGGATTCATTCACATCCAACAAGGGCTGACATTTTTTTAAGGCAGAAGTGTTGGATTCTGGCCTCCATAAGAAAGGTCTAAATGCCTTTGTCTTCTAGGTGAAAAAACAGTGACTCAAAGCTCCTCCCAGCTTGCTTTTTTCCAAGATACAGAGAGGGGACTTTCCTGTCTCCTATGCTGAAATACTGGCTCAGTATTGCAGCATATCCTAAGGCATAGTAGGAAATAACAAAACTTCTATTGCCATTGATGGTGAAAGATCTGACAAGAATCAGATGGTGAAGATCTCATAGTTGTGGGCAAGGAAAGCCCCCTTTCTGTTCTTTATGCTGTTTTTATTGAATTGTAGATGCCAAAATGTTTTCAGGGATGTGCAGGCATAAATAGTCTGCTTCCTTGATTGCCAGTGACACTCAGCTACCTTGTAGCCTTTCCTTCTCTATAACCAGGTGTGGGACCCATCTGGGAAGACGCACACACTCATATGTCTGGTTCCTCCCTCTGTGGAAAAGATTGAGCTAAATATTATCCTTCTCCATCTACAACTCAACACCGCTATTATATATGACAATTTTTGTCCAAGAGGATAAAGTACCTTGCCTCCAAAGGTTATCTTTTTTGTTCTGCATAGAGGTACTACACAATAAAAACAGTCTTACTTTCAAAGGAGACCACGTAGGTGTCCCTCATGCTTGTTTTACTTTTTTTGGTCATACACTGTTACCATAGGCGGCACAAATGATTTCTCTTTTCCTTTACACTGGCAGCTTTTGGTACCTGTCTGTGAGTGTCTTCTACAGCACTTAAATGATGCTATCTTTCCAGAAGCTTTTTTCAAGCCCTGTTCCCCCTTACTGATTTATAGGTCATGCTCTGATGCACAGAGTTCCAAATGAAATGGAGTTCAACCAGTAGTAAATCAAGGTATGCTACAGCTAGACAATAATTATTTTATTATTTGGTTATTTATTTTGCTCTTTTTTTTATTTGTGAAAGGGTATGTTAGAATAAAAGCCATAGCAATAAGTGTGCAATGGTTACATCAGTAAGTTTCAGGTTTATCGTTTCTGTATTCCCTAAATCATTGTAAAATATTTATTGTTCCCATTCTATTGCTGTTTGTAAAGCTTCTGGCAGCCTTAGCTATGTATTTAAAATAAAATAAAATATTTATTTTTAAAATTCATTTTCTTCTTTCATCTACAGAAGGGAAAAAAATTAAAGACCTTTCTTATTTACAGTCTCATTGAGATAAAATGATACAGTTTATTCCAATGAGGAACCATATTCTCTAGAAGAAAATTGAAAAGTAATTGGTGCTATTTTATTTACAGAGCCTTGAGTTCCAACAACACTGTTCCTCTTAGTCCTTGAGGAAGTAATATACTCTCACCCTTAAAACGCTGTAAGTAGTCGATAATCCATTATTACAGTAAGCCGTACACTCTCACAGTAATTATCTAATAACCCCTTATAAAAGACCGTAGCTTCCTAATCTGTTTATAATTATCATTTCAATGATCCTGTGCATTAATGTCTGACCTTCAGCAACTCTGACCTGATCTTAATTAGCTGTAATATCAAATCATCACTATATAAGAAACTAGCCATGACCAAATGAATGAACCCCAGGTACAGCTAATTTCTGGAGCAATTATCTTTTCATGTAGGGAGATTTAAATGATTATCTGCACAATTTCACACAGTTTTATGTTATTCTGCGACATTATAAATTCTGTTTTAAATCATATTTCAAAGGCATGGCTCTGTAGACTGACTTCATATAGTACACTGAGCTATCAGGATAGTATATCAGACTACCAGGGTGTAAAAGTAGATGATTTTTGTGTCATTATTTTCAATTACGCAAAGTATAATTCACAAAGTGATAAATTGTAGCTGAAATATATAAATATGTGCCAAGGTAGTCTAGGGGCTAGTGACATCCAGTATAAATTGTATGTCATTTTAAAGTAATGTTACATTATATTAAAATACTGTAAGTAATTGATAATACCATATGTGCTAAAGCAAGATTAGAAAATTCTAAAATGTGTATTGGTAATATACATGCAGTATTTACAATGCATTTGAAGCTGAGTATCATTTATCACATTTAAAAAGCTACTGTATAAAAAATGAGAATACTACAGAAAATATTTGAAGCTGCTATTTAACTTACAATTATGCAGTACCAAGGTACCAGGGACTATTTAATGTGTTATTAAAATACCCAGGCTTCTGATTTATAGTTTAATCTGACGGGAACATAACACAAACCTTCGTGTTGTCCCAGCTATTTGCCTCATGCTTTTTTACACATACACAAACACACACACAGTAGTGGGAAAATTCAGTCTTTCAGATAAACCAAGCAATTTAGGACTCAGAAGACAGTTCTACAACAAATACAAGGGTGTGCCATATTAGTGCATTTTTGAATAATTCATCCCTGGAAAAACCCAAAAATGTTCTAGATTTTTCAGGGACACATTTTTTGCTCAGTTTGGGAGAAAAAAAAAAGAAAGTATAGAGCAGCCTTTTTATTTCAGAAAATTTCAGAAATTGCAAGTCAGTTGGATGAAGTATTTAAAAAAATCACAGTATTTACTGCCCTTTCTTAACACGATTTATCAAAAAGTTAACCATTGAACCTTCTTTCTCTGAGCTCTTTCAGATGCTAACATTTCCTACCTATAAGCCAAAACATTTGTCCTACAGCCGTCAGATGAAGATAGCAGCCTGATGAGGATGATTGATTTGAAAGGTAATTTGAATGGAAAATGTTGTGTACATTCTCTTAGTGATGCCACAATGACAGCTCAGACAACCTCTCTGTGATATATCATCCAGGAAAGTGGAAAAGAGTAAATTTAACAAGTGGCATTGCTTTCTTATCACATATTTTCTTTTCTTCTAATTTAGTAACTTCATTCTATATCATGTCTAGTTATTTATAAATATCAAAGATAGTCAACGGATATCTTGTCTTACCTTTTAATTAATTAAAACATTCAGTAAGTGATGTATAAAATCAGACAATTAGTATCCACAAGCTAAATGAACTAAGAAAATAATTCTTAGAAATTATCAAGAAGTGATGGCAAAGAAATCCTAGCCAGCTTTCTGGTCAGATCAAACCATCTGTTATCCTCTTTACAGTACCATTTCTTTTCTTTTTCACTTCCTTTCCATATTCACATATATTTAATTATTTCCATATTCTTAAAATCAACCATGTGCATTATAGGTCCTGGCAATTTTCTCCTTTACACTTTCAGCATAATATCTGCCGAAGAAAAAATTATCTGTACTTAGACACTGAATGGTTTAAATCATTACATAAGCTTCAGCTATTTTAAAGGTTGAGGTTTTGAAAAAGTACAATGAGTTATTTTTATAGAAAATTAAATATTATCTTTAAAATTGATAGAATATATATCTTCTTGAAACATTATCATCTTGCTCTAAAATTCTTTTCTGGTTTAGATCTTCTGTCCTGTATTTCATTTTCAGTCTTACAGTTAAGATACACACATGGGCACTTCAGGAGGCTTAAAATCAAAATCAAATTCCTCTCTTCTTCAAAAGAAAATAAGTCTACATTTTAATCAAGGACATTTTAAGAGAATACAGATTTCTTTCTTTTTCACCTTCGATAATTTTAGTGTGAAATCTTGCTTTCCACCCCCATACATTTCACATTAAAAAGTAATTTAGTAAAAGCTTATATAAATTTTATGACATTCACTCATGGATTTTAGAAGAGAGAGTGTGAGCAAGCACACCATCTAATCAGCAAGAGCTGGAAGCATTAAATTTGTGTAGGAGACCAAGTCATTCAGGCTTTTCTGTATGGATTACCTTTACTTTGGAAGAGAAGTAGCTACCTGGAAACTTGACTTTCTTCCACAAACCCACACACATACAGACAAGTCTTTTGTCTTCTTCTCCTGAAGAATATCAAGCCAGAGGCAGCTAGATTTTGGGCCTAAATTGCAATTACACTATTTCTTGAGTCAGATACATCTCACATAAAGCCCAGTGCTACACACTATAAACTATTCTACCATATTAACCTAAGTCTTTATTAATCTGCTTGTCACAAAACTAGTATGTGAGAGAGGATGAAGAAGTATTGTTAGACAAAACCCATTGGTCCTTTTAAATTTTTTTGTGCTTGTGAGGCTGTATGTTAAAAGTGAAGTACAGGTCTTAGAGTTACTTAGTGTGGAAGCTGTTTAAAACAGGGATCATGCATTTTTTTCATGTTTACTTGGTGCCTGGTATAACAGAAAGCCAGACTGCAATGACAGATCATGAAGTCTACTATAAAAATAGGAAGCATCCCATCTACACTAAAAATCAGTGATATAATGGGTTTAAGAAACTGACCTTTGGTTTCAGCAAAATACTAAGGACATTGTAATGGTGATCTTTGGGTGTGTACAAGGCAAAATCTTTTGGGAATGTCTAGAAAATATTCATATATGGAGATGAACTTATTTAGTTATGACAAAAATTTCCCTCACGAAGTTATGTTTTTGGGAGCTAATGAGCAGTGAATGCATAGGCAACATTTTCTGTAGCTCATACTTATCAATGCCAAGTCTTCCTTAGTTAGTATAAGTGTTTTCCGGAATATTGAATAATACTTCACACATAGTACTAGCTCTGAGTGTGGGTCTGGCTCATAAAGGTTTAACTCTAATGCCAACCAAGCATGCGATTTAAAGTGCTCCCGCTAGTGAGGATTTCTGTCATTTCAGGGCACAATGACTGTGTTGGTTGCATTACTTGTAGTTCTTTGTCTAGAGGCAGGGGAGGAGATTTGACTCCACGGAGGAACTTTCCCAAGAGTGCAGAAGGTGTGCTGAAGCTTTTCATAGCTGCTTCGGGCAGTGCCTTGAACAGTGGGGTTTATTCCCTATGAGAACTTTATTTTTTGGAGTGAAACAATGCTGAAGGCATATATTTGCTTTTAGGCATAGAAAGGAAACAGACATCTGAGAGTTTTACTGGGTTTGTGTTGTTACCTTTGCTTTTGTTTTCTAAATTGCTTAACAAGATCTGTCATACCTCAGAAATTTAAACTCAGGTGAGCTTGTTTCAAAACTGTGGAAAACAGTTTTTGAAACATCTTAACATTGTTTTTAGGTATTTCCCTAAAGGCTGCAGCCTTCCTTTTGAATTGAGGTTTTACTGAGATGAAAAGAAATTCTCTCTCATTGATCCCCATAGGAAAGGCATTTGTCTTTGAACTCTATTTTTAGAGATGTTTTAACACATATTTACACTTGGGGGGATATGGATAAGTGTAGTTTTGTTTAAAATTAACATGTTTTTGTTTACTTTATGGGCAGGTAGAGTTCAGGTTTTGTACATGAACTCAACTAGCATATACACCTCCTGAGAGCCAATGCTTCCTTTGAAGAATTTCTTTCTTACCTGCATGCTCCACCCTGCTGGGCTCAGTGTGGTAGACAGGGAAGAGAGTTTTCCATGTGTTATTATTACACCTCAGAGGTATCATTCAAAATAAGGCTCCTGAAATTGCTAAGAGCTGTGCTAAATTCAATCTTTCATTCATTTTACATCTGTCAACCACTAACTTTGTAGAATGACCCTGTGACTTTTACAATGGGACAATGTAAAAGGTTTTGACCAACTTCTATGAATAATCTTCATAGTTTTAAGATTCAGTGTAAGTTTTTATCCAATTTTTCTGAAAGCTCATTAGCTGCATACCATGTCTACTGTTTGAATTAGAAGGACTATACCATGTTGTGACCCCTGTTTCATACTGATCTGATAGAAAAGTGAATCAGCCTATAAATTTTTAAGTTTTACTTGTTGAACACCAGAATTGAACTTTCATATCTAGGACTTATCTGTAAAGGGAAGGCAAAGTTTAGGAAGTCAGGTCTTAACATGCCAGGTATGTCAGTGTGATTTCCTTGATGGAATCCTTTTGCTTGTGATAGAAGGTCTTTCCTCAGAGGTAGTTCCCTTCACTTGCACAGCCTACAGTTGGATTCCTCGTACCTGCAGGATGCATTTACATGGAAAACTTTTTTTGTAATGTGCAACAGGTGTGAGTTTAATGCATCCTTTCAGGTCAGGAGTAATTTGCCATGTCAGCAATTTTAACACACTGTGAGATGAAAGGAGACAAAGTTACCTTGCAGACTGTGAGGATTCACATGAAAGTCATCTATTGTGTGATTCAGATGCACATGCTTTATTACTGTGTACAAATGAGCTCTCATAGTACACAGATCTCATACACTGACAATAAGTATTTGCTTGTGGCCTCTACCATTAAGTTTATATACATAAACTCACAAAATCCCACTGTTGTGTGATAAGGGGCAGAATGTCTAAGAAAATTAATTAACAATGTGTAAATTAATCTAGGATAGTAGCTGCAGCAGAGGCATGTTTTCATTGAAAAATAATGCCCCTTAGCAAAGGAATTAGGGAGGAAAGGACTTTCAGGTCATCAAGCTCACTTCTCCTCCACTGGTTCCTCTATGGTAATTAAAATACTTCCTCCTATTTCCCAATCTTGTTAATGTCCTAATCTTGTTCATGGCCTTGCAGTTCTTTGACCAAAACTGTATTTAAGATTATGTAATTCATCACTTTATGATCTTTTTTGCAGTCTATCTTCTGCTCTTCCATCCTACTTCTGAGACAGCTATGGATAGCAGCAGTCCATTTTATATCCTCTTACCCCTTATTTTGTCAAGACATGAAGCCCCACTTCTTTAGCTTTTCATCAGTTGTCCTTTCCATTCTCCTGATTACTGTAGCAGTTCTCTGTATTTTATTGGTGTAATTCATCTTCAAAATGGATAATTGGAATCATATATTGTGTCCAGAAATAGCTTGTCTGTTATATCAAATGATCATATTTGTACAGAAAAAAAAATCAATAGTTCAAATTTCAATTGCTATCCCATTTCTGCTGTGTCTGTCTTTGAGATCATCTGATTCTTTTTAGATTATATTTCCATATTGCTTTGTAATATAATTTCATTTTCTTTTTTGTATTAAGTACATTAATGCCTGTATGAAAACGTTCTGCCCCAGGCCTAATCCCTGGGTATCTAGCAACTTCTTTCCAATTTCTACTTCTACAAATTGCTATCTTCTTTACTGTCACTGAAGTATTATTTACTGCACATCATAATATCAACACCTCTCCCCAATACTTTTTCAGAGAAAAAAAAAAAGGATTGATTAAACAGGTTTTTCAAGAATGTTTGTCAATATGAAAAGTTAGGAAGTCACTGATAAGCCTGCTTGAAGTTAGTACAGTGACATTCACGTGTCACATTCAGCTCAGATCTCTCTGACTGTAGCTAAATGCCAAATATATTCAAAATCAATGTTAATTTTTACGCTTTGTCTTACTGCAGGAGGGAATGCATAAAAAACTGAATCCTGAGACTCTTCCCAACTGCCAGGACAGAAAGCATAAATCAAAAGTTCTGTAGATATGCAATAAAAAGTGATAAAATTATTAGTAAGACAACAGAAGTAGAAGTAAAGAGCAAGCCAGCCTTTGGGTTTACACCAGAAAGAAACAGCTGGTAAGACAGAGATGGATCATGTTTACTTGCTGCAAACCAAGAACATGGTGGCTTCTTCAGAGGTTTGTGTGGTCTTTCAGGCTTGCTAGGTGCACAGTCTTCACTGGTAGCATTTTTTGCCCTGCCACTATTTTGATTTATGGGCTCTTCCATTATTAACTATGGTTTTGAGGAGCTGTTACCAGATTTCTTTTTTCATCTTAATTTCTTCCAATCTTGAGCTCCTGAATACTCTGGGCCTCCAAGATATTTTTTCCGTCCTTTCCACGTTATGCTGCTGCTTCTGTTTACCTTGCAGGCAGCCTATCTCTTATTCTGCTGCAGGGTGGCAACTGCCAGGTGTTGGATTGTAGCTACAAGGTCAAGTTGTGCTCACAGCAGTACCAAAGGGCGCAAAAAATTATTGAATCACTGAATCATTGAATCAGTTGTCAGAAAAAAACTCTGAGATCATCGAGTCCAACCAATGACCAAACACCACCTTGTCAACTAGACCATGGCACTGAGTGTCATGTCCAGTCTTTCCTTGAACATCTCCAGTGACAACGAATTTACTGCCTCCCTGAGCAGTCCCTTCCAATGTTTAATCATCCTTTCTGTGAAGAAATTCTTCCTAACGTCCAATTTAAACCTCCCCTGGCACAGCTTGAGACTATGTTCTCTCATCCTGTTGCTAGTTGCCTGGGAGAAGAACCCCACCCCCACCTTCTATAACACCCTTTCAGATAGTTGTAGAGAGCAATAACGTCATCCCTGGGCCTCCTCCAGGCTAAACAGTCCCAACTCCCTCAGCTGCACTCCAGACCCTTCACCAGCTTCACTGCCCTTCTCTGGACTCGTTCCAGCACCTCAACGTCTTTCTTGAAGTGTGGGGCCCAGACCTGGACACAGGACTCAAGGTGTGGCCTCATCAGTGCCAAGTAGTGTAGTACTGTACTGGTAGCTCTATATACAAGTATTGTCACCATTCCCTCCTATCTGTGGAACTAAAGTTGCTGCAGGAACAACTGGAAATTTTACTGACACAAGGGTCTCAGGCTCTCACTGCATGATATCCCAGATTCTGAATGCTTCCCTTGAACACTGTCAGTGTGCACTTATAAACTAGTCAACTGACCATGCCTTTGTAATGCTATAGCAAGAAAAAACAATAAATTCATCCTGCTTGAAATTAATTAGGTAAAAATGGAAAACTGGAACCATCCATTTACATCAATAATATTTTCAAAATATGTACGTATTTGGGGAAATATTCCTTCTTGTATTTCTAGTTACTGAACTAAGGGATGAAGGTATCACCTTTACTGTTGACTAATCAACAAATTGTCATCTGTTTGGCCTGTTAGCAGAGTTACTTCTAATATGCAACTGGAAAAGAGTCCATTCCACACAAAAATATTCAAATTATCAACAGTTTTCCTGTACATGGTACCTGGAAAGAATGGCTGTAAATGTCATTGGGAAGGACTGATGGGAATGAGAGCCATAATGAAATTACCTCTTTTTCTTTTATAATTGTAGCAAAATCACTTGGAATAGAGGAAACTAGGAAAAATAAGAAGTCCATGTAACAAGTGAATAATCATGCCAAATTAAAATAGGACTTTGAAATACAAATTTATTTGCATTTTGATTGAAGCTCATAACTTCTGTAATGATATTTATATGAGTAAATGAAGGACTAGGGAATCAATTCAGAAAGAATTCTGTGGTTCATGTGAGCATTGAGGGCTGTACACTACATTAGGTTCCTTTTTTATTTTTGCTTCTTAAAGGACTAAAACAGAAGTAGATCAATATGGTAGAAAGTGCATTTTGCAGGTGATGTACACTGCACATACAGCTGTACAATATTTATGTGTCAACTATTTGTTTATTCTATATAATGAAAACCTGCTAAAGTCACAGTTTATCAAGATTAGAAAAAAAACTTTAGTATAATGTGAAAAGTACATTGCAAACTACATTATTCACTGTACATTTCTTGTAAAGTTTTCCAATGGGTGATAAAACAAGCATGCAGGATCTTGTCAACACTGAGCATTAACCATGACTCAAGAACCCAGTCTAACATTAATTAAAAACAAAGCAAGACAAAACAAACCTAGATTGCTGAGATACAGTAGACACTGACAGCTATGGAAGTGTCTCCTATGATCTTCGTTAGTTGTACAATACCAAAGTTAGAGGCATTTCTATTGACTCTCTAGAGGATTAAGCATGTTCTTCCAAAGGTTTGCTTAAGATGTAGTTATTAGGTTATATTTGATTTTTTTTTTAAGGGGTAGAAAATCAAATACGGATTTAAAGAAATCCATATTCATACAGATGCCAATCAGTTAACTTCTGTCTCCATAAAACTGCATGGCAGATGTAAAATTATTCTCCAGGGAACTCCTTTTAAGTTAAATTCCATAGTCTCGTATATACGTTTTATGACAGGTTCATATAGGCCCAGTCACTTGGTCTTTATAAAAAAATGAATACAATCTCTACCATGTACATTCTGTACTGTTTATTTTTATTTTTAAGTCAGATTGAATGTAATATATTAAAAACACTTTAATCATTTAGCTATAAGAATTCACTCAATAGATTTTTTTCCTCTCTTTTTAATAGTACTTTTTGAACAGAGTTCTTTTGATCTCCCTGACTGCTTTCTATATTGTAAGTCTAATCCTATATTTAAACATTTTCCTACATTTCATCAAACACTCTGATTTAAATTTTCCTTAATCTAGCTAGTCATATTAATCTACTCCTTCACTTCATATTGTAGAGCATGTCATTTCCTTTTAAAAATAAATAAAAATAAAAGTGTCTAATGAAAAGGACTACTACAACATATTTGAAAATACTCTACAGTTTAGCATCACAAAAAGTGAACATTTAAGGATTCTAAATGCCACCCTAATTAAAGGAACCTTCCTTTTAAATGTGCTTTTTTTCACATGCATAAGAGGCCTTATTCAAATGAAGGGGAAGACCTTTCACATACATGAGGCTATAATAGAGAGCTTAGCATAACTTCTACCTGATTTTCAATGCAAATGGCAGAGGAGAAGTTAGTGTGTTGATGCAGATTATGGTTTATCCTTCTCACACACCACAGAATTCTTCACGCTCTGGAAATATTTTGCTTATCAGTGAGAAGCAATGATCAACACCTCACACCCCCAATCCCAGAGAGACTCGGAAAGTGAGATCATCAATATTCAGATATAGTCGGATTCTCACGGTTCCAGACTATTAATTTGCTCCTAAACTGAAGGTTTACTGTACAATTCACAATATAAACATTTTACCACTACATATCAAATATCAAACAGAGTGATTAAAAGGCAATTTAACAATGTTAGATTGCTGAAAAGAGGCAGACAATTGGTATTGAAATGCATTATATGAAGGGAGACTGTTCCTTTTACTCTTCATTGAAAAAATTTAGTACTGTAATTTTCATTTGTACAAAAAGCAGAACGTAGAATGAGATTTCTATGCCTGATATGGCAACTATTCTCAAATTAGACTTAACAAGTGCATATATTGTTCACAACCCTTTAGTCAGTTCCTGTATTTACTTTCTACAAAAGCTTGAAGTCACTGCTCATGTCACACTCAGGTTCTTCTTTCTCTGAGAACAGGCTCTATTTATGACATGACAGAGGAAAGAAATGAGATGTAAAACTACAGCAAGCACCACAGCCCAGAACCAAATTAATTGGTGCTAACACTAATTTGGATTAGCATTTCTGACTGCTCGAGAGCAGTGTTATAGTAGAAGAGGGGAAGTATTTGCTTGGTGTGCTGTTTTCATGAGGTTTCCTGACCATCTTGCTGGACTCAGATAGTTCTAGCCTGTCCTCAAAGAAAAAGAAAACAGAAAAAATACCTTCTCTCTTCTCTATTCGGGCCAAAAATTGGCCCCTGTTGATGTCAGTCTTCTCTAGAACAATATGGTGGGTTTTGAGGTAGATCTTTGGTAAGAATGTTGTAGTGATGGCATTGCCATTTTTAGGATTTATTCAGGTATAAGTCCCATGAGAGGAAAGTCTTTTAAGATACTAATAATGGAAATATTTCTGTAATAGATTCCTGACATGCTTTTACTCTAACTTTTTGTGTAGTGACAGGCTGACATAAGGGATAATTATCAAGTATTAATAAACTTGTTACAAGTGGACATCTTCTACAGATAGCCTGCCACCAGGATCTTCCAGATGGATAGCAGATCCCCTCCCAAGCTGTCCCAGAAGACAAAGATGAGTCTTGGAAATAACTAGAGAAGAGATGGCACCATTTTCCCAGTTCCTTCAGAATGTAAATAGGAGACTGCTGGTTTTCAAAAGTTTGAAATAAAAAACTCCAGGAGCTTCAGGATTTTCATCAAGACATGGAATTTGAAATTATTTAAAGCAGAGCTATATGTGTTCTGCTTGAAAAGCAGAGATTTTGTTTAGTCAGCAATTTAAATGAGGAGAAAATTGTTCAGTCAACAATTTTCAAGGTGGCTATATTTCCGATATTCCAGAAGCGGTCTTAGAAGAGGTCCAGAAGAGCTCTAATTTTTAATTTGTTATATTTGATAAAGGTCATGAGGACAGTGTTGAGTGGTGTTTCTTCACACAGAGGTGTGAAGCCTGCCACCAGGCTCACACACAGAGATGTGAAGAAATCTATTAATATTCCTTTTTACTTCTCAGGTGCATCAAATACTTGTTCTAGAGGATCATGAAATGGTGTCCGGGAAAATAATGACCAGGCATGTCAACTTTTCCCCTTCATCTGCCTGAATCTAACACTATGGTGATTTCTTTCAAATAGAGACCTTGCCGCTATGCTTTCTGTCTTTGCTACAGTTAGATTGGATTGCTGTTCTCCCATGCTATGCCAAATTATGCACTAGCACCTTTTGGAAGTTAGAGGTGGCTGTAATCGTGTTGTTGTATTCCTGAAGTGCCTGGATGCCTCTGGATTTCCAGACACCATTAAAATAGAGATTGTTTTTGTCCTATTAAAAAAAAAAAAGAAAAGGACATTTTCTAATTCCCTTGCTCTTGCTCTAACTGCGCTGCCTCTGAAGTTATGAAGAGGAAAATTGTCCCAGTGATGAACTTTTCTGACAATCCTCTTCTAGATAACCTAAGATGTGTATAATATGTTTATAGTAAGTCCTCAGACATTTTTTTATATGATTCTGGAAGAAGAACAGTCTTCCCAAGAACTAAAGCTTCTCCCAAACATAACGAAAATTAGAATTTGCCCACACAGCTGAAGAATGCAGTTTTTGTGGAAAATTTCCTGTTCATACAGGTTACCTATAGAGTGTTCAGCGGTTTTTCATGCTGGTTAATTTTATGTGCACTGTCCTCTTTAATAACATCAAAACACGTCTGAAGTAGCAGATCCACCTTTTATTTTCCATCTTCCCATTGATGGCTTTAATATAAATCCACAAATTTCCTTAAGTCTAGTAGAGATCAGGATGGGATGAAAATAAATTAACTGGAAGACAGCACTGAGAATGATTTTTGATTGATTTAAATATCCAGAGAAACAGTTCTGGATATCAGAGAAGCAATCTCTAGATCAGCTAATTGGATTAGATTTTTAAATGTTATTGTGTACATTAAAACTGACAAAGGCTCTTAAAAATCATTATTTATGCCCTTCTATAAATTCTTAGAAATGCATTGCAAAATACTGATGTTATGTCAAGTAATAGGGCAACATGGCTAAGATCAAAGTCTCTGCAGATTTCTCCCAAGAGAAGGAAGAGCAGAACATGCCCTTTTAATTTTGCAACTTTCTTTATAGGCCATGGATTTGTTTCTCAGAGAAATGCTATCATTGCTTCATGTATGATCAAGCAAGCATCTAAAATAAGTGCTAAAATATTTCTATCCCAAATCACTAGGATAAGGTGCAAAGAGTCCTAAAAATGTCCCATTTTTGAAAGTCAGCTAAGAGGATTTTCAGCGAACATTAAAAATATTGCACAAACCCAAGACTTAAACAATCATCTTCATTCTTTGCCTTACTTGAAAATGTAATCAATTCTTTTCAGAAGACTTGCAAACTCTTCAATTGATGTCCTGGCTCTCTAGTTATAAGGGAAATTATTTAAGGGAAAATAAGAAGTAAGAAATTTCCTTAGTTTTCACATACCAAAAGGAGTTCTGATAAACACAGGGCAATAGATGTAAAAGATCTGAGGATTTATAAATGGATTGCTAAGATAAGAATCTAAAACCCAGAGTACAGTGCCTAAGCTTCCCACTCAGAAAATGGAAGTTAGATACCCACAAAAAACAATCCTTAAAACCTATCCAAAACCAACACTTAACACAGTTGTCTCTCTTAATTCCTATGATTTTGCAGAGATTGAGCAACTGGTTGGGGGTTTCAAGCTTCTCTCTTCATGTATGACCATCTAGTAAAACATGCAAGGATAGCCCTAGGCACCAGTCTCCAAGACCATTTTTATAGACAAAACACATCACCATGCATTCATAAGGACTCCAGGAAAATACTTTCAGTGAGGTGAGATTTAGAGTACACAAGCTTTACTTAAATGCTTTCCACTTCCCCAAGAAGTCATAGAATCATAGAATATCCTGAAGGGACCCACAAGGTTCATCAAAATCCAGCTTCTGCACAGGACAGCCCCAAGAATCACCTCAAGTGCCTGATAGCATTGTCTAAACTTGGGCAGGCTTAGTGCTGTGACCATTTCTCCTGGGAACCTCAACCCAGAGTCCGACCACCCTCTGGGTGAAGTGGGATGTGAAATGCTGTTGTGCTTTATATATGCAATATCATTCCCTAATTCTCAGCCGCAGTGCTTATTGTACCTTACTTAAAAGAAAAATGTTCTATCTAAAAAGACATATCAGTACAATAAACCTATAGGACAGTAAAACCTATTCACTTACTCTAGGATTAATTTGTTTTCAGAAATTTCCTCAAATTCACATACAGTTCTTAGTGCACCATTCTACATTTGGATTTTCAATTTAGCTGAAGGATCTATAAAAACTTATGTTGCTCCAAAACTCCCAGTTGACCACAAAGAAAAGACAGCCCAGGAGTATCAATTATGCTTGTCAACTGTAATTTACACTTCCTAAACTACCTGGCAGATCTCCTCTTTCCAGATACTGTAATAGGACTAACTTATGCAGTAAGCTGAAAAATTCATTTTAATAATACCGTGCTTCTGTAATGTTTTCATTCTGATGGAATGCCAAAAAGATTTAGATGTTACGTAGAATAATAATCTGTTTGAATAGCATTTGTAGAGTGCCTCACAGTCAAACAGAGCCAAGAAAAGAGAAAAAAAAAGTGCTCAAATAGCTGGAGCTCTGAAATTCTGAAATCATTTTGAAATTGCCATTGTTTTTATCATCTTATCATTCCTCTTATTTGTGTGTTCTTCTATACCAATCTGTTAATGCTTGTCCTTAGTTCCATTTGCAAGCCATTCAGGGTGAGAACAGTGATAGTGCTCTATACTTGCCCAGTAGGATGGGAACACACATTTCAAGTTCTTCATGCTACAAGCATATAAAGATTGAGATTAAATAACAAACCAGTTTAGCATGCCACCTGGCAGGCTATCCTTTCTAGCAGCAGGATGCTCTTTTCTACCACTCCAGCTGACATGGTTTCAGTATTGCTTTACAAAGACGTATCTTTAAGTATCCTGAATTTCTCTTGAAATTTTCATTCCCATGTCCTGATCAGACTTGTTCTGGCCAAGCCTATGAGAAGTAAAGGAACTTTAACCACAGGGGATGTAGCTGGGAGCAGACTTAGCTAATGACTCCTGGAGATTTATTACTAACAAGGCAGATGTATCAGCAAGAACTGAGTGATTCCTTGGCCATGGAATTTAACTCTTGTTACTAACATGTGTTCTGGAGTGTCAGCTTTCAATTTGGAAATGTTATGTTCTTAGCAATTATGGTGGGGCCTAGAAAATCTTTGGTGTTTTTCATTTTGTTAACAGCAAACATATTATTTTCTAAAATATAATAATATTAAAAGTATTATTTTCTGTCTACCTGCCTCTCAGAGTCATCTCTGCCTGTTGCTGCTTCGTATCTCCTTTTTCCCACAAGGGGGAGTGAAATTTTACTACTACTAACTGGTATTTCCAGCACTGCTGGTCTAAGAGTAGGACAATGGTAGAAAAGGATGCTGACAAATGACTATATGGAAGTACCTGAGATAAATGACATATGAGAAGAAAGCTGCAGGAAAAATAAATAAAAAAAAATGTAAAGAATACATATATTAAAAAAAAAAAAAAGAAGAAGAAAAATAATAAATGAAGAGGAGGGTAGAAACAGGTTCTGAGGTGGCTTCCCTTAACTGTATTTTAGTCCTAACTCCTTCATACAGTTCAAGAAATCCAAAGGAATCCCCCCTTTTTCAAATAATAACTATGTAAATAATCCAATATTTTGCACAAGGTGCTTATATTCAAGTCCAAGCCATCACTTAATATGGGAATAAGGAATGGAATTGTAAGATGCTTCAGTGGTGGACTAACATTGTCATGGCATTGAGGCACACTTACCATTGGCTACACAGTGTAATGACCATTAAAATGGTGGTCATGAATATTGTGGTGTTCACATGTTATAAAGTTTTAGCTCTTCACATGACAGCGAAGCAGATCTTTTAGGACTTAGAAAGACTGCACCTTTTCCCACTCTTAGACAACTCAGTCTTAATTAATTATTGCAGCTGCAGTGCTTGGCACCAATACATACTCGTAGGCCTGTGGAAGTCACTAAAACTGCAAGGCCAAAGAGTACCTCACAACAAACCTTTTTCCAAGATTGGGGCCTGGAATTGTTTTGAAGCACAGCAGCTGTGTGAACATTATAATTAGATCACGTCCTCATTCTGCGGTCAAATTCAAACAAATATATATCCTCATCCTGACTGGGCCTGTTCCTACAAGTGAATACACCAACTTCAGATCATTTGTCAATTACACCATACATACATTAGCAACTTTAGCTTGCTTTAGATATCTCACTAAGGTTACAGTTCAGATTCTTGAAATGTAGAGACCTAAATGGCCTCTGTAGTCAATAGAGAGAGACAAGTGTCTTCTAGGGGTGATTCAATTCTGAACTTCTTAAATGCAATGGTATGCTAAAACTAGTCTGATTTGATACAATTTTCAAGGTCCACCTAACCTCAAACAAGACAAAGGCTCAGGAAAAACTGTTTTAGAAGCTGGGCAGGGGAGACTTCTCTCTGAGAATTATAATGATTTATGGTGAAGATTTAAATTAAAGTTACTTAGAAGAATTGGAAACTAACAGTGAAATTTGATTCTGAAAAAAATAAGTACTAACCACACAGAATTAAAGAAGAAAAAATAAAAAAATCAAAACTGTTCTGTAATAGTTAGCTATTTCTATAGATTTTCCCTCTAAAAATATTAGAAAATATACACCATTTAAGTTTATAAGTTTGTTTTTAATGTCTTCAGAAAAAAAAAAGTACAACACTTTTGCTGTAATCAGAAGGGCAAATGGGGAATAGAGAATCATGAACAACAATCATGGAACTAAAGAAAGGAAAGATGTAAATATAATTCTCAAACAAATCTGGGGGAAGCTTGCTGTATGCAGCTGAAAGAAAGTAGACCAGGACAGACTATCCTGCCAGAAAGTTTGTGGCATGGATTTTGTATCCCCTATAGGCCAGGGAAGAAACTGCACAGAAGGGCTGTCTCCCCTTTAGCATCTTTCTTTCTAAAAGTCCATGCACTGACAAACTGGAAATAACAGAAATATTCCATCTGGTTCTTTCTGAGGTACCTGCTCTAGAGAGGTGCAGATATCCAAAGACATCTCTGTTTTCAACACATAGACTCGAGTCATATCCTATAGTCCGTAGGCCTTCCCTACCATCCTTTGAAACAGCTGAAATTCAGTACTGATTGGATAGAGAATATATATCAGAAGTCAGCGCTCTGTATCAGCTTGTCAAGATGCCTGCAGCTGCCTATTGAGATGCCTAAGTTGATGTTCCAGGCTAAAGGTAGTCATCTCCATTCTCAGTATTGACACGACATTTTTATTTTAAGAAATTGCAGCAGTGGATTGTGCTACCATCCCCTGAAAATTTTGAAAGAAAAATGATGCTAGAGAGTTTGTGTCCTGAAATAGCTAAATCTCCTGATACAAACATGATAGGAACAGATGAGCTTCAAGTTTTGCTTTCTCTGCTTTGGGATATAAACTCCTCCATCTTCCATCTTCCACACCATGGGCAAGTATAATAACCACTACTCTGCAAAGTCACGTTGGTTATTTTTTCCTCCCAGCCTCTCTTGTTGATGCTATTCCACTTCACATAAATAATTAAATATTACTGTTAAATAATAAATATTAAATAAATGGGCCAGAGAGAGAGAGCAGGAGAAATACTGGCACTAAGATCTTTCTCATAACATTTTCACTTTTTTTACAGGGAGAGGAGGGGAAATGCCTCATTTTTTGTCTGCATTTCAAGAAAAAAATCATAACTATGAAAATTTTTGATTAAATTCTTTTTTTCTGCCATCTGTGTCATAAGTTGACGAAACTGAACATGAATACATACAGATGTAAACATTGTTCATTTTTCAAATCTCAGCCAGCAAATGCCAGAAAGTGTCCAAATTAATTATAGTAGAGAGAAGAATTGTAGGGGTAGGCCTATTCCAATTTATAGTCTTGCCTTTTTTACAAGTGCCACATTTTATGGGAGGGTTTTTCTCTTCTGAGTACATATAAAATGTATTCAGGCAACTATCTAAACAGAAGGTGTATTGAAAATCAACAAAAAACAAAGTGATATTAAACTCCTGGAGCAGCTGTTGAAGTGGAAAAGGTTTGCAATTCATTGCTCATCTTCTGACCCTGAGCATTCTTCTGCTTTGAGAATATTTTTCTCCCTCTCCTTAAAAAACCCAACAAACTAATAAATAATATGTTCACCGACACTGTTCGAGTGAGGAAATACCATGCATGAGGCCAGATTTTGAGCAGTCTGTAAAAGGACTTGAAAACTACAAAAATTGAACATCAGATACTAAGTGCTTGATGTTCAGGAAAAAAATTCCCAGATGAAACTTTATTTTCAGAGATTTATTTCTTCCAGAAGTGTAAGCCACAGGCTTGCACACTGTTTTTCTGAAGTTATTATAATGAACCATTCTTTTACATGCAAATTTCGGGATACTCAGAAGACAAAATTTGAACTGGTTATTTCAAAATAAGTTATTAGACATACATTTGAAAATATACAAACGCAGCATTTCAAACCTAATGCCTGCATGAAACTTTATTTGCATTATACTCAAAATGTATTTCATTACTGTAAGTCGTTTTACTGCTCTAGCACCTTTAACAGGTAAGTTTTACCTCATGGGTTGAACTTCCCGTAGTGTTATGTTGCTAAACCTCAAATTATATTTTAAAATTATAAAAATATATTGGTGTAGCCTTATTGCTATATACAGTCCTTCAAACTCTTTTTTCATGGAAGCTGGAAAGCAGATATTCACACAGAGATATGCTGAGGTAGTGGCTGATCTGGTTGCATAAGACAGTGGTGCTATGAAGCCATGTTTGAAGGTTTTTCAAGATCACATTAGGTGTTACTAAAATGTAGTGATCTGTTCTGAAGATGGGTCTGCCATTTTGCTTGACAATTCACAGAGGTGGGTTTTGAACATGAATGGGGTTTTATCTGCCCTGTAACCAGGAAACAGGACTATTTTAGTTTTGGGTCCAATCCATTACCAGAGATTATATGATAGGTTTGGATTCAAATTCGTCTCTCTTCCTCGGAATAAAAGGCTTTAAGATAGGAAGTTCTGTTTTCCATAGATCCTTTTGTAAAAATATGTCTTAGAATTGAAACAACAAACTTGCTCCTCAAGACAAAGGTTATGACAGCATCTATTAATGACTAAAATAAATACATTTTCCCAGCAAGACAAATTATGCACCAATATTCAGTATACCTGGAAAGGCCGGCACAGAACTCATCTGGGAACAGAATCAATAAATTATTTGTGTGATAAAAGCAATGTGTTGCCTAGAACAAAATGCACTATGTTTTTTAACTCTGACAATTTATTTTCCTTATAAATAAAATATTTTCCATGGTAAAACAATGTAGTGTGCAGTGAACAGAAATAATCTACAATTTTTAGCATGCACTTTAACAATGGTGTGAGTAACAGTGGAACAAGTTCAGCAGTAGATGGAGACTAAGAGCTGGCTCTACAGGTAGGGAAGAAGAACTGTGGTTATAATGTTTCTAAAAATATTATGATACAATCAGCTCTTGTTGCAAGATGTACAACTAGCTGGAATGAAAGTTCATAATCACAAGGAGATTTGTATATTCTTTCTGCCCAAAGTTTCCATTTGCTCCATTTTTTTTTCTTTCAGTGACATACAGCACCTTGCATGTGTGCTGAACATTCTGCTACATCTATCTTCAAAATCCTGTAGCAAGTTTTCAGAAAATTCCTTCAATTTATACTGCATATTTATTTCATTATATATTGTAGTCAGCAAAAGTTGTTTTAAAAAATATCTTTTAAAATTTTTTTCATTGAATATTTTTGTGTTTGTGGTCAACCTGAAAGAAGTATTTAGGTCATAGCATGCAATTCTATGTTAGCATATCTTGCTGTCTTCCCCCAAACAAAGCCACTGTAGAGCCTTCCTTGGCTGAAACTTGATGGACTCTCCTGTAAGTATCCAGATGGAATTAAGGCAATAGCAGCTGTAACTTCTGTTACATGCAAACTCTGTTCCGTGGTATTCTAGCTCAGGCACTTCAATATTTATAGGAGAGAAGACAGGATCAAAGAGCCTTTCCTTAAACACTTAGTTACAAGTATTTTGGCTTCAACAGATGACTCTAAAACTCAAGGATGTGCTGCTACTTTTCTGGCAATATGTGACTTACCTCACCTTATCTGTGACGCTTATGAAACACTGGCAAGACAAAAGTGAGATAAGTCATAACTGATGTTCACTCAGCTAAGAACAGTTGTTCTTCTGTTACCTTATGGTTTATTTCTTTTTGAATTTAGAATTTCAGTTCTTTCTTCCCTTTCTTTTTTTTTTCCATCCATTTTTTTCCGAATAGAGTATAAACTTTGGGAGGATAACGATTAGTAGAGATATGTACTGTATCTGCTTTCTGTCCAATACTACATAAGTACTGACGCATTTTTAATGGTTTTTTCCTTCTTTTCTCTGTAAATGATTTTATTATATAATTGCTTGTTTCTTCTTTTTTAATACATCTGTGAATGCATTTGTGACCCACACATTAGCCAGAGATGACAACTCTGGCATTGGTGCACAATTTGCTCATACCATGTAGCATACACCTGAACTCATCTTAAAGTAAAAATCTTAGATTTTTACTTTACTTGTAATCATTACATTCAGCAGAGAAGAGGAACTACCTTAAATGTTGCCCCTTATAAGGAGAGGCTAGAAAGCTAGCCAGACATCTATAACGTATGTGTTGAAATGCAAGTGAGCTGAATCCAGTAGCTGTGGTCCATAGAACTAGAAGCAAAATGAAAACTGAATTCTGTTCATCTGACTGATACCACAGCTTCTCTGCTGGAAACACACTTTCCTGTCCTATCTCCAAAATTAAAATGGTTATTATTGGCAAAGAAATTGAGAACCCAGCCCAAAGAATCCCAGTGTATTGCCTTCAATGTAAAAAAGATTAATTATAATCATACAATTTTACATGAAATATAGCAACAATATTATCTCCAAACAAAATTCAAAATTTCTTTACAATAACATTTTAATTTAGGAAACTTGGCATTAATAACTTGTATAAACTACAATGTAATTGTGGACAATGTATAATTGTACATATCAAAGTTCTAAGTCTAAATAAAAGAAGCAGATATGAATTTTTTCGGTAGTCTTGAACCACATTAATTTACGCTTTTATGAAATTTCTAAGTTTCAGCTTTTTCATTCTGAGTCAAGACTTTTTTTTTATTTCTTAAGCATCTCTAAATTTATTATTTGTTTCTCAAATGGGTAAAATTTTCCTTTCAGTTTAATATATTTTCATGTTTGCCAAAATCAGTGTCAGCAGGTGATATTTTGGGGGGGGAGGAGGGGTTACAGAATATTGCTCCTTTATCTCCTCCCATTGTTTCCAAATGTGTCACTCTGCTGAGGACAAATGTATCTTTCCAGACCTCTGGGATGACACTGGTCACTGTATTCCAGTACCCATTCTGGCTCATGTCCCATGAACTTCAGAATGATAATAAGTAAAATGCAGCTAAGTTCCAATAGCTACTCTGATTGGAAGCTAGAAGCTTGATCCTTGGTGTGATAGGCAAAGGGCAACTGTTTTCAGCACCAGAACTCTAAGTCAGCATCTGCCTAAGAAAGCAATTTTTACAGACTTGTCCTGAACCACTATAAACAAGGTAGGACTGCATTTGTCAAAAGTAGAAAGAGTATTTCACTGAGATTCAAATTATAGGAATTTTTACAAGAGTTTTGCATTCATGGCTGGGCAGGAGACACAGCTGGTACATCAGCCATGGGACAGCCAGTGTGTACTGTCAGCTTCTCTGTACTGGCCTGTTTTCTTGTCTCACCCATATGATTTGGAAGAGGAAATATGAGGAAGCATGAGATCATTGGTAGATCTTGCTGTAAGTACTTGAAGATAATTTGCCAAGTATCTGTGCAACTGGACTCAGTTACAAGCATATGAATATTTTTATGTGAAACCTAGAAGTTCCCAGTAATTTTAAAAATAAGATGGAAAAATTGAAATCACGTAACCATTTATTTCTTCTTTACTCTTTTTTCCCTACTTTGGTAGGAAAGAGTATTAAAATTTCCAGGAAACTAGAGAAATTTTTCATATATATCAGAGGTAAGGTTGTGAAAACATCAACTGCAATGCAGAATGTCAGAGAACAAAACTTTTTCACCTTATATTTTACACTAAATCTGACTAAAGAGCCTATCAAGAGACTTAGCAAATCATCACGTCTTACTGTAAAGTAATTTACAGTTGCATTTGCAGGCAGGCATCAGCAGGCTCAAAACTCATTACAGCCAAAGATAACAACATTAACTTAATCCTGACAGGCAAAATACTCTAGTCAATACAATTGCAGGTATGGTGTGTTGAAATATCCAACTGCAAACAATCCTGAGAAAGGTCAGTGCAGCACAAGTGTTTAACAATACAAGTGTTCCAGCCTAGTGTTTTAGACAAAGGTTATCACCGATGTTCAAATAAGAAAAATTCACACTGAATCATTGCCTTTGAAGTTTTAGTAACATTGAGCTTTCATTGTAAGCACAAACAGCAGTATTCATGTATCACAAAGCCTTTGTTTAAAAACCTGTTTAGAAAATGCATCCAATTCAAGAAAGTGCACAGAGGAGTAGTCAACCATTTATTTACATTTTTGCAGTTTTTAATCTTTCTGTCCATAATATCTTGATTACAAAGAAATGTAAGTAAATATCTGAACATTTGCATTGCTTCCAAGCCCATATTCCCTATAGCACTAGCAATTCCTAGATAGACTATTGTTTTCACAAGATCTTTTGAATTATGATAATAGTCAAGCTAGAAGATCTGTGACTTGCCAGAGTATACAAATGAAGTATTAAATAAAGCTTAGCTGAATTCCTCTTTCAGGGACACAAGCAGCTGTTTTGGAATCAAACACTAAGAATAAAATTTAGGTATAAGAATAGTAGTCACCTTATCATTAACAAAATTTCAAAAAAAAGAAGGAAAATAACTCCTGAAATATAATAATTATTTGCCCAAAACATGGGGTTTTTTTCAGTTGAATTAAATTCTTTCTTGATTTTGATGTTAACATGGAAATGAAACCCTCATTGTATCTATTAACTATAGGGCTGTTCTTCTGTACTTACTTAATGACAAGTTACTGAGGTCCCAACTTCTAGTTATATAGGTAATTTTTCAGACTAGCTAATGTAAATCACATCTTTGTTAAGGCTAGTATTTTCAAGGTAATATTAAGCAGTGAAGCTTGTTCCTACTAATATTTTAGGTCCAAACTCTGCTAAGAAAATTACATCTATAATTATTAGACTTTGAGGCCTCATTTCTGTATTGAATCAAGTCTTGCATAAATGCAAGAAAAATTTAGAAGTTCAGGAATGGATTTTTTTCATCATTTCCAGTAAACCAATGTTTAGTATATTCTACTAACAGGTCAACATTTAATGTGAAAAGTAACATGTACAGATCACTATAGAAGACTATCAAATTACTCTTTGCTGTGGGGGGACAGTTTTTATTACAATAATAACTGGCACGTTACTGTGATATGACTCAATTTCTAGGAGAGAACCGATGCTTCTCAGAGAGGGACAGTCTCGAAGGTTAAAGCAACCATGCTTCATTAAACAAATGCATGCCACTAGATCAAGAGCCAATAATGACATAACTGACACAGAGCAGAAGAGGTCTGCACTAGTGTTCTCACCTTGTTTCCACTAGCATGTGTCATTGTGGATGTACTGAGGCCTAGCATAAGCAAGGGGAAGAAAACAAATGATGCCTTCATAGGGAGAGATGGGCACAACCTAGAAATGTAATTTATCAAAACAAAGGAGAGACTGGAGCTGAACATCTGCATACATGTGTAGATAGACCTTAATTTCGAAGGTGTTGCAGAGTATACTCTGGGGAAAATAATAAGGATGTTTTTCAGAACACATGTATTGTCGCCTCATTGTAGAACTGCACATGGAAATACACAATACAGAGACATTTGTGATTAATCTAGTGCGTGTAAAACATCTGACTTCCTCCAGTTCCATTTTGAATTTATTTCTGAGTAGGTTTTTAAGAGTTAAAATGCACGTATTAGCAGGTGTTAATATAAACTGTAATGGCCAGCTGCTTGCATAATACTCTGCTCCTTATAAAATTTAATAAAGCTCAACAGTTTATACCACTAATTCATTCCTTCTCCAGTGGTGAACTTATCAGAGCTACAGGTTGGACAGCTAACTGACAACAGTGCTTTAGGTATCCCAGCTATATTTTTTGCCAAATAAACTTTAATATCAGACACATAGTAAGATCAAGCCAAACAATTTTCTCCCGCATGTCTTAGTAATTATGCTCAAAAAATGCTAAAGCAAGATTATTTAGTTTTTATTTAAGTGCTGTTACAGATCTACTTCCCCCAAACACTCAAAATGCTTTAACTTATATATGACCTATTCACTCAACCCACACTAGCCACCTTTATTTCAAATTACTTTGGAATTTTTAGCCTATCTACTTTTGCAGGGAGTGTGAATACGGACTCAGTTGAGCACTGAGGGTCAGCAGCACCTTCTGAGTGTCCTCAGTGCTCCAGAAGAACCATTATCCCTGTCTGTGGGGAAAAGTACTATAGCACTCAGACTATTTAGCCATAAAAAAAGGCATGGGAAATAACCCAAAAACTGTAACACCACAGAGATTCAGTGAAGGTGAAATAGTTACATGAATATTGCTCCTTACACTCCTTGCAGTATGCAAGGTCAGATTCCTTTGGCTACCCACAGTGCTCACCTTTGGGCATATGATTGGGCTTGGGATAAAAAGAGTAAAGCTGGGGTGCTCTGGTCGAGAGCACTGTGTGTACTGAGACACAGATGAAGCAGAAAAGATGGTTTGTGACTCTTCCTTCTGAAGGAGCCATGGCCACTATTGGGTGTTATAGGGATCTTAACTTCAGCTAAAGTTTCCATTGAAAGTGATAGTTCTACATGTTTTCACACACACGTATCTGAGGCAGCTGTTTGTGCGCGCACACACACACGTTGGTGGGCCTTTGCTGTAGTCCAAGCTGAGATTTCTCCAGGGACTGACTTCCCAAGGAGCAGATGGCACACCTCTGTGACTGCTAAGCAAGTTTGGATGTTCACACCCAAGTGTCAATCAGCCTCCAACTAGCACAGCTAGTGAGTAAAATCATGAGGCTGCCTCATTCCTGCCTTTACAAGGAAACTTAGGGGTTTCTACAGCTTTTCCAAGACCATTATGTCTATACCACCATCCTGTTTAAATCTTATCGCTTGATATGCATGTCTGTGCTATTTTCTGTTCAGATTATAGATGTTCAAGCCTCCAAAAAGGCCCTTTAATGGACATTAAAAGTGTTGGTTACATTTACTACCCTTATATGTTCAGATCATCTACAGTCTTCTTTTCTGGTTTTATAATAAAGCAATCATCACAATTTCGCTCTGATAATTTTCACTAGCAGCAAGATAATTTCTTAAAGAGAATGGTAGTGTGGAAATGGAAAGGAACTGTGACTTGGAGTTTTCTGCTTCTGGCTCTGCTTGCATTAAGGGAACAGTGGACAAACAGTGCAAATCACCTTTTCCCTTCATGTGTGTTTGTGTGTACAATATACACAAACAATATATATGAGTGCACTTTCCTGTTCACAATGAAAAACTTCTAAAATAATTGACTCCTCAAGGTATAGCAACAGAATCGAAACACTTCAAAACTTGCTTCTCAGATATAAAAACCAATAAGCAATAATAAAAGTTGAGCAAGTTTGTGGTTTTTTAACTAAGCTAAACTGAGGTACACTTATTCACTATGGCAGGATATTTGGGGGCCACAAAAGGTGAATCACTGAAATTTAGCACATATCCACCATGGGAAAACACTTTAGGGACTTCAGACTAGGGTTAAATGTCTTACCCCCACCTTAGTCACTCCTTATCTGTACACCTGTGTAGCCTCTTAGAGTACAAATTAGTAAGTCTGAGGTACTTAAGATGATCTAAAGACTTATATTGATGTCATCTGTTTAAGATGATGTAAAGGTTTACCATAGATTATGATACTTATGTATCTGATAGCTTTAGTTTGGTTTATCTGCAAAAACTGTTCCAGGAAAATTTGGAGGGAATAGAGGTAAAGAGCGAAAAGGGAAATACCAGGAATGTTGAAGACTAGTTAAGAAGCAAAGATGCATATTTTGCCTCAAGCCATGCACTCGAAAGACTATACAAGCACAGGTCTAGAAACACATGGTTAGCCTGAAATACTAAGAAGATGCTAGTCAATCTAGTTTATTAAATATCTCCCAAGTATATTCATGGGAAATTACTGCTGATATTATTCGTAGTAATTACTGCTAGATTTGTTACT
Source organism: Pseudopipra pipra (assembly GCF_036250125.1). Lineage (NCBI taxonomy): Eukaryota > Metazoa > Chordata > Aves > Passeriformes > Pipridae > Pseudopipra > Pseudopipra pipra. The sequence continues at coordinate 64,550,331 of NC_087549.1, forward strand.
TGAGAATTAGCAGTAATTACTGCTAGATTTGTTATTTGAGAATCATTAGAGTTGTTTGACTCTTTGAAAACTTAGAAATGAAATTTTAATTTCTCGACTAAATATATATATTTATACCAAGTTTATTAAAGAAAAACATGTACAAAAGAGAACTCTGAGGAGAGTTAACAGCATTCATCATCTTCCAATTTCCACACAGCTCTGCGATAGGATAGATGTGACTTATGGTATCTGGGAATTGCTACAGTTACCTATATTTAAATGATTTATTTATATAATGATATATAATTTTATATATCATACATATTATATATAATTTAATAAAATATTTATATATTTCTTATATTTATAGTTACTTATAGTTATAGGTTATGTTTTCATGCATATGTACAAGGGAGGGAGGGACCTAATTAAGCATTCAACCTTAATTGTCATTTGCCCTCATCCTTAAACCTGAACTAAAACTCCTAAACTTGTTTTCTCTTATTTATCCATCTTGCCTCTCCAGAAAAAAGTGGGATTTTTACTACTACTGATCTGGAAAGGTACACAACAATGTCTTCGATGCTTTGCATTTAATAAAATAAGACAGCATTTAAAGATTTAAGATTTGTTAGCATTTTAATTTCTGCCCTCTTTCGAAAGCAATGTGAACTTTCCAGCCTATGTGCTAAAGATTGAAGCTCCACAAAGATAAAAATGGACAACGTTTCTTTAGCTGACGATTTGTCACATAGCCTTTAAGTTTTACTAGCCCGGAGAGATATCCGACAACTAAATAGTGAAAGGAAAGTGAATGATTAGCTGGCAGACCTTCAGGCTACTGAAAGATAGTTTTAGTAGCCTGTCATGAAAATCTGTGGCCTAAGGCTGTGGGGCTACTTTTTATTTCCAAGCCTGTTATTGATTTTGGTATGAAGAAAATAATTTGGTATTGTTGCTTAAGGTGTCACTGAGAAAGAGAAGAAAAAAGGAGAAAAAAAAAAACAACCACATGTTTCATTTGCTAACAGTTTTTAGTTCAAATTTACCTTTTTATTACAACAGGGATTGAGCTGGTAGATGAAGGGCATTTACTACTTAAAGGTACTACCATCTTTATGAAACATGGCACACTAATCGAAAACACAAGTAAACTGAAAATTAAATTTAAAAGCCTATAATTTAGTATCTTCCTTGCCAGGAATGATGACTTTCATTTACGGAGGGAATCCAGAGCTGCTCAGGGTCAGTCTGATGTGTGCCATTTTCAGGCCTATCAGAGAGGCTGATGGAGTTGATTAATTTCTTGGAACTCAGCTTTGTCTTCTCCAGCTCACTGAACAACTTCATTTCAGCTGATGAGTTCAAACAGGGGTCAGAGCAATCCTCATTTCTGACAATCCCACAAAATGGGAATTAATTTTATGAGTTAGTACTATTGTGTTCAAAACTAAGCAGAGAACAGTCAGCTGACTTATCCTAAGGAGGGAAAGAAATATTCTATTTATGAAACCTACTAAAAAAGACAGAACTGTTTAAAAATACAGGAAAATATTTACATTAGCCAGAGAAAATGATTAAACATCCCACAGAATCTAATACCTGAAAATCCACTTAAGATCCATGTCAGTGCAAATACTTAAATTGTAGCTGTTGCTCTTCATCTTTATTTAAAAAACACATTCAGGGTTGGATTAAAATGAGTTTGAGAGAACTGAAAAATGCAGGACAACAAGGAGAGCATACCTGCTTTAGAGATAACAAGACTACAAGTTCTAATTTTGTTTTAGTGATGGATGAGACATAATAAAGTAATGCTGCTCATGTAAGTAGTAATGGCATTCAACATTATGAATATTGATATTCTCTTCAGAAACAAGTATTTCATAACACAGTCTTCAGTCTTTACACTCAAAGATGATGGAATACAAGTAACATTATTAAACTGATGCAATTTTGAAAAACAATATACAAATATCACCACTGGATCTAAGAGTATTCACACCCTTCAGATACTACTGGTATTTAAAGATTGTTTTAACAACTATTATTTCCATAGCATGATCTAGAACTACTCATACCTTATTATAAGTACATAACCTGAACTTACATTTTAGAAGCATTTGCTACAGATGCTAACTTTCTGTCATTGTTCTTCCCACTACCTTGGTTTGAAAAACCTGCCACATCTGAAACACCACCTAAACATGTGGAAGAGGTTTTACTCTTTCAGTGTGCCGGGGGCTGGTTGAATTCAGAGCTCAGAAGAAGGAGAGTACCATATTCAGCAGTAGTGAGTGTGAGTTTTCTCAAATGGAGAATTACATCTTCTTTATTTGACATAGAAAAGATAAAAAATGGACTTAAAAGACAGAGAGATGAGTTAGAACTTTTGCTTATCTCTATGATCCAGTTTGTCCCTTTAAATAGGATTGACTCCAGAAATTGCAAAATCTGAGTTCAAAATATAGAATCACTTTACTAAAAGGAATAAATGAAACATTTTCCAAGTGAATCCTTCCAATTTCCATTGTTTTGTATATTGAAAGATATGGTAAACCAGTAGCTCAGAAATAGAAGACAAAAGAACAATTTCTGCTGTCATTATTGAGTGCAACAGTTGTTGAAGCTCAAACTCTATGCTGGTTGGAGGAACATATGGAGTTTAGGAGCTTTCATTCAACAGCTGATGTTTGACACTAACTTATGTAAATCCTATAAATCTCCTTGTCTAATGAAGCTGATATGCAGATCTTATTATCAGCAGATGTGGATGATACGATGTTTTTAATTGATAAATGTATTTACATTCTCAGGCATTTCACTCAGAATGAATGACTCCATTGTAATTTGAAATGAAATAAAGCAAACTGAATAACAGCTTAAAATGTCACTATGACGATGAACCTTAGCTGCTTAGAAGTGAATTTTTCTGTGAGTCTTCTTTAAATAAAAATGCTTATCATTTGGATAGCAAGATTAGGGGGACAAAAATGTAAGGGTGGTTCAGTTCCACTACAGGAGCCTTCAAGTGCTACAAATCACAGTCCATGGCCCACAAAAATTGTGTGCTGGGCAAAAAAGGTGGTGTGCAACTAATTTTTACTTTGAATTATGCATAAAATCTCCATCACCAAAAGTATCATCTTTTGGGGGAGGGGGGATAACAAAGAATGCACTCATTAATTTTGAGAAAGCTATTGCTCGTTTTTCTTCAAACCCCTCCTGTTACTGGGTTTACTTAAGTAATTAAGTGTCCTATTTGTAACTGCAATTACTAGTTATCAGATTATACACAATAATGATTAAAAGGTACACAGAGCACTGAAAATGGATGGGGAGAGTTATTTGATCCACTTCTACAAATAGTAACCCATTTTCCAAAGTGAAAATCTGTCTTTTTAGCTAATTTTCCTGACTGTCTCTCCTTCTAGCATGTGCAAAACTTTCACACTGCCTCTGTTCTTCCAAGTCACAAAACTTATGTTTTGCTCACAGCTATCCACAGCGCATCTAACTCCCACCTCAGAAAGTCTTATTATGATAATTTTGCCTTTTCTTTTCCTCAATAAAGAAGTTAGGCTATTAGAATCTAGAGTCCTACTATTTATCCAGATTATGATGCTGTGCCATTTCTCTATTGATGCAGTGACTTCTCAGTGTTTGGTATTTTCTGCACTAGAATGAAGTCAGACCATGAGTGTCATAAACTAAAACAATTTCCAAATCCTCTATACCTTGAACATGAGGATTACAAGTGTAGCTTGAATTTTGAATGCTGCAGTCTACTTCAAACTCGTGATCACTGCTTACATAATCTTCTGAGTAGTACCACTGACACCTAAAATAATTTGTAGATATACATACCTCTACATGATAAATTCTAATATGAAAACTGATTACTCAATAAGAATTTACACAAATTAGAATACAAATATAATTTGCAAAGGACAAGATATTAAAAATTATATAGGCTTTTGTGCTTTGTAGTGCTAAGAACTTTAAATTTCCACCAATAATGGGAAATTCTGTCAGCTGTAGATCTGTGTCTTTCATTGGCATTGTACAGTATGTAATCAAATTTATCTTTAGATAGCACAAGTGGGAAAGTGCAACTATGTTTGTATTTGTGTAGGCTGTAAATTGGAGTTGCAGCTTTTTCTGCAGTGAAAATGAAATTATATGCTACTCAAAATGAACTATAGGATGTAAAATTAGCATGACTATGTACTTGGGTTTGACACATATGCATTACATTTATTTCTGACACTGCTGTTTCTGCTGAATGAAGTATGGAAAGGTTCTAGCAGTCTTATGGCCCAATACATGAAAGCAGAAAGAATTACTGAAGCCTAGATGAATACATAACAGCAAACACTTCTGCATCAGCCACTTGCCATCTCTCCTTGCCATATAAGAAAATGGACAATACACATGGGAACTGTGTGCTATCCATTCAGACATCTTCAAATAGCATTCCTTAATTAATCCCCATGGGATATAGTTCTGAGAAGTGGAGGAACTAGTATCTCTCACTACTGAATTCTTCCCTATTTTAACAATATGTTACACCAACGGGATGGAAACCTGTTATGAATTGGGATTTTATATTTATTTTATCATCTTTAATCCAGCCTGTTGCAAACAAGATCTCACATCCACTGTGCTTCACTGTGCTCTCTCCATTTATGCCTAGAAAAGATGAAGCACAGATTGCAGGCATTGCAACACTGCTACCCAGCCCTAGCAATTGACTGTTAATCTAACAATCTGATCTGAAGTGACCAGTTTAAGGAAGAATGTAATTTAATCATTATGCCCATTGAGTTTTAGGTTTATCTCACCCGCTCAGTAGCTTCAACCCAGGCATGTTAGTTGTACTGTTCTGAATAGTTGTTCATGAATTAATATGCAATCTCTGATGTACTGGCCACAACATTGAAGATGTCAAAAACTGAGACCTGGGACAGCTTCTTAAAGTCAAGTGATAGCCAACAGAAGATTTGAAAGTCCTGAGAAAAATATTTAACTTCTCCGGTCGATGAGATTATACTCATGTTCTACAAAGTCGAGGTTGTGAAGATCCCTCATCCCATTCAAAGATTCATCCCAGTTATAAGTAATAAAAAAGAATACAATAATCACTACCTTTAGGGCACAAGTTCTGTCAACTACATAAATTATATTTATCCTGCAAAGGGTAGGTAACATCATCCTTCCTTGATAACTATATTGAGAGCTGAATATGCAAAACAAATGATAAAATTGATCTGAGGAGATCCTCTAGAAAACTGATAATCAGGGGCTTTTTAAATCCTTGAATAATTTGCTCGTTTCTTAATGTTCATGTTTATTTCAACAAGTACCAGAGAAAAAATTAAAGAAAAAAAGAGTCGCAAATGGCATGGGTATGATAACAAAAATATGGTAAACAATCCAATATTGGGCATATAATGGGTATATTTTAAAAAGAAAAAGGAAAAAGAATTATTTAGAATAGTTGAGGTAAAACCCAGTGGACTCCAAAATTATAATTTTGAATTGTGTTTATTGATCATGTGTTTTGTAGTTTTTATATTCTAAAATATCAGTTATAGTTTGCAGTTTTATACAGTTACTGGACACATACATGTCTTTCGGCATTTATTTGTGGTCTTTTTAAGTTTAGTATCATCTGTAAATTGACATCAAAGCTGTCACAGAACCACAGCATTGTTGAGGTTGGAAGAGACCTCTGGAGGTCATCTAGCCCCATCTACCTGCTCAGGCAGGGCATCTAGAGCAGCTCATGATGGCTTTTGAATATGTCCAAAGTGGGACACTTCACAATCTCTCAATGTAACCTATGCCAGTAGTTCCTGATGTTCAGATGGAGCCTGCTGTGTTACAATTTGTGCCCATTGCCTCTTGTCCTGTTGGTGTACACCACTGAGAAGAGCCTGGTTCTGTCCTCCTTGCAACCTCCCTTCAAGTATTTATATGCATTAATGAGATCCCTACTGAGCCTTCTTTTCTCCAGGCTAAACAGTTCCAGCTCTCTCAGAATCTCCTTATACATGAAATGCTTCTGTCTCCTCATCAACTTAGTAGTCCTTTGTTGGACTCTCTCCAGTTTGTCCGTGTCTCTCTTGTAGCCCAGAACTGGACGCAACACTCCAGGTGCTGCCTCACTAGTGCTGAGGAGAAAGAAAGGATCACCTCTCTCAACCTGCTGACAATACTGCTTTTAATGCAGGACACCATTTTCCTTTTTTTGCCACAAGGGCACATTGTCAGGTAATGTTCAAATTGGTTCTCACTAGGATCCCCCAGGTACTTTTATGCAAAGCTGCTTTCCAGGCAGTCAGACCTCAGGTCGTACTGAGGTTTTTCCTCTTCAGGACTTGGCACTTCTGCATGAAGAAGAAGATGTATATCAGATACACAAAATGAGGTAATCAACACCTTTCCACATCTTGAGTGTGCCTGATATTAATTTGTTGACCAGTCCTCACCAAGGTTTCATGATATCTAGAAACCCTTCAGGTCCTCTCCCTGAAAAAGCCCAAACTCTGTCATTTCCCATTGTATTTAACCATGAGAATCAGAGCTACCCACGTCTTCAGTGCCTGACATGTATCTTGTCAGCTCCTTATCCTGCATTTGGGAGTCCTTTTCTGAAGATTGTGACTCCTGTAGTGGATTTTATGGTGGACTTGGTTGCTGGAGGATGACTGCCTACAGATTTTGGGGGTTAATTTACAGGTTTTATACATCTTTATTTTATACAAAATTTATTTTAGATACATGCACAGAAGTATATATTTATATATCCATACATAAGGATTTATACATATCAACACACATATTGTCTATAAGATATGCTATATACTACAGGTGTGTGATATTACACACACAGCTACATGTAAAAAGACAGATATTTATAAAGGCCTAATTTTATATTTGCAGGTGCAGCTGTAGATTTATATTTATTTATAAGGTATATCTAAGAGTTTAGATTTACATCTAAATAGCTATATTTAGTACTGTAATATTTTGGATATAGCTGTATAATGCTGACAAAGACATCAACAACACAGATATAGCTCAGAAAGGAAGTGTAAAATTATTGTGCATCCTATAGTGATGGGCTACCTGCCACTTCAATTCCTCTCAGAATAGCCAGGCCAGCAGGGACAGAAGCTTGTCTGACAGAATTGGAGAGTGGCAGCAGAAAGCTGTAAATTATTACTAGTGAAAAGGAGGCTGTATATCTACGCATACATCTGTATATCTTAAAGCACTGGGAAATATGACAACAGGTTTGCTGCTTATCCATTCTGTTGGCCTTATCTCTGATGTAATTATCAGTTGTGCAATTTATGTTTTTAGAACTCAATATATATTGAGTGTTCATTAAAATACATGTGTGTGACATTAAAAAGAAAAGGGGGGAGCAAAAAGACACATCAATTCCTCTAGCGCAGGCTTATGTTAGATATGTGCTATGACACAGATCTTACTTTGCTCATAGACTGGAATTTTTTTGCTTAAAACTACTGGCGAAAATAAGGTAAGATTCTTTCATTGTCATGTCACTTTTCATTATTAAATTGAACAAGCAGGAATTGCAAAGCTGAGCAGATGGTTTCAGGACACCCAAAGTAGCTTGTGTCTTGGACAGGAGGAACGTTAGGCTATGGAAAGTATTAATTAACAGTTATCATTTTTGGGAGTTTTCAGCAGTTGACATTGAAAAGATCATTAGTTGTCTATATAACATTTTTTAAAATATGTTAAGAGTAAATTTGCCAGCCTTCAGTAAAAATCAAACGGATGTAGTTGTCATAAAATGAAGGACAGTACCATTGGAAGTCTTCACTCTAGCAATACCAAAACAAGATATTGTCGTACAGACATATACCACTGGGGAACTGATCAGAGTTTTATAGAGGAAAAAAGACAACATCTCTTTCCCCACTTCAGTACACTTGCTTCAGAGCTGATCTGATCTTTCTGCAGAGTAAGGCTCTGTTCCTTGGAAAAGTGAATTTATGATGGAGTTTACGGTGCAAATCAGAGGTAGGGACACTGGGATTGCATCCTTCTCCAGCTGTCCTCTCATTCAGAAAGTATCTTCCACAGACTCTTCACAACAGTTTTTTATTAATTAGAAGGAAGAGAAAAGGAAATAAATATTAATTTAATTAATTTGATTGTAATTAAATTTATTAATTTAATTTTGTTTTCAAGAAAGAGTGGAAAAGCTTTTTTTGTAGAGTGTGATATTTTCCCAGCAGAGGGAAGAAAATATTCTAAAAATTAAAAGAGTCATGAATGAATATTTAAGATACGTAAACAGAAGTCTATAAAATCTGTAACAGCTGTTTCAGATAAGATATTTGTAACAGCCACTTAGTTTTTCACAGTGTGATAAAGTCTTCTGACAGAAGAAACATAATTCAAGGAGTTAGCAAAACTCAGCAAACTGATTAATCTATTTAGGTCACACAGATACTTTCAAGCACATAATCTTTCCCTTTATTCAGAGGGCAGCTCTTACAAATCAAAGTACATTCATAAATATTGCTATAAGAATGAAGTGAAACAAAACTTGAAGTTTATTAAGATTTAAGTTGTCAAATGTTCACTTTTATTTTCCCTTGTGCTAACATCTTACAAAAGTAAAGAGTACAGAAAGGAAAAGTCAGTAAGTGACTAGCATGGAGGAGCAGGGAAGAAATAAGTACTGACAGTGATTGAATTATGTTGATCATATCAGTAAAACAGCTACCATTGGCACAAGAGTCTCGGGACCATCAGCCTGGTACCATCTGGCAGCGATCATTGCAGTGCCTGACATCAAGCAGGTAATGTTAACTCCACCTCGAAAGGGGCTACGAACTATGATCAGAGATACAGCCCCATCAACAGACATCTATTTTCCTGCTTTGCCATAAACGTCAGCGTCCATAGACCCCTCAATTATTCAGTGTTCTGCTGAAGGTTAAAGGCTTAGAACAGATTTTATAAGGCAGTCTTGACACATATTGTTTCCCCTGACCACACACACGCACACACACAAATATGCAGGCTGGGAATGCCACAGTGGATAAAGATCAGCTGTAATTCATTTGCGATAATTAGAGAAAAAATGAGCAGTGCTCAAGGTGAGGAAAAAGCAACAGAATTTGTTTCTTTGGAAAAGATTCTTTGAAAGCAAATGGCTAAGCACATTCAGCACTGTTTTTGTAGATGTTTTCCCTATTTTCAAAATCAACATTACAATTTTATGATGCACAAAATGGAAAACTTTCAAAAATGTCAGGTTTTGAAAGAGATTACTATGAATAATGTATTTCAATACAGCTTTGTCAAACTGTTCTATAGTACATACATTTGTAATTTCTTAACACTGAATTTACTGGGAAGTGACACTACTGTGCTCATGCTGTTCACATTTGTTTACAAATAGAGGCAGTCAGGCTTTGAGCTTCAAATTCAAGTGTCCAGATACTGACGTGACTTGCCTGAAAGCACTGGCAGGAAAAGTGTGCTGTTTTAAAAATTCATAAAGAACACTGCTTTTTATTTCAAGAGTTACAGGAGCAAAAGGTTTTTGCAGTGCCCTGGGAAAGAGAAAGTTCAAATATTGTGAAGTTGCAGGAGTAGATCAGAGCATACTATTCACAGTTAAAGCCTACAAGGCAGTTCTTTATAGTGTCTTGGGTGAGACAACTGAAGGAGAACTGAACCTAAGGAGCCAATTTGCTGAGTTTTGTTCAGTCTGTAAATTGAGTAGTTTTTATTGTAGAATCATGAACTGCAGGAACTGCATATTGAACAATGGAAAACTATACTTGAATCTGTATTTCTAGGTTATCTAAATTTACGTTTCTGTAACTCCTCCAAAATTTCAAATAGACCCATGAAGGGCTGCTATAACAGATTAGATCTTTCAAAATTCTGAGTGTCAACAATTATTGATCCAGCGATAGCTGGCTACTTTTTCAGACACCTTTGTGAGAAGTAGCCATGTTCAGGTTCCAGGCTAGAAGGAGACAAGTATGGGTTTGGGTTTTAGTGTTTTGGGTTTTTTTTAACTGTGTGCTCAAACTTCCCCTTCTGAAATTCATGCACTCTTTGAGTTAGATCTAAAAGTCTACAACCTAAGGTGTAACATTTCTTTATCCTCTTGTTCTCTTTATCCTGCAGTCTATACTGACTGCTAACAAAACTGCTATGCATCATGTATTTTAAGATAACTTTAAATGAATATTCAGCAAAACACCTTTGTATTTTAGACAGTTTCTGAACTAGATCCTTCTAGGAGAGACAAACAACTAGAAAGACTTGTCAAATATGTTATTTCATACATTTAATTAATATCTATCAGATGTCTGTCGGATGGCTGACCGAATTATTTGAGGAAAAATTAGTAGAGTAAAACCTCAGTGTTTGACAGTAGTCAAATTGTGTTAAGTGGGTCCGCCTCAAGCCTATGCACACAAATAAGGAAGTACGAAGACAGCAGCATTATGTGGAAAGCTCCCACACTTTTGGGAGGGGGAAATTAGCACATCTGGCAGACTGGCTGAAGAGCCGCTACTCAGATGCACTCATTTCCCATCTCAGGTGCAAAGTCCGGGACTTTCCCTTGTTGAACTTCATACGGTTGGTGATTGCCCAGTCCTCTAATTTGTCGAGGTCTCTCTGCAAGACCTCCCTGCCTTCGAGGGAGTCAACAGCTCCTCCAAATTTTGTGTCACCTGCAAACTTGCTTAGTAGCCTTTCCAGTCCTGCGTCCACATCATTTATGAAGATCTATTTTGCAAATACATCAATATAATAAGAATTCCTGCTTTGTAAACCCCAGAACAGCATGAATTTGATGTCTTTCTTTCCAATGACATGGCATATGTAAACATCTAGATTGGAAAACTGATCATCTTGAACTCAAAAAATGGGTGACCACAAAATTTTCTCTTTATGCAAAATCCTATTTCAATTAATTTTGGTTGGATGAAAAAGCAGTCCCCTGGGATCTCTTCTTACACACCACTGCTCTGTAGGCTCCAATGTAGTACCAATCTCCACTTCCAGCAATAAATATGTTAGGATTTTTCTCATATCTTATTCAAGCCCTTTGCTTCTCACTGCCTAGACTTCTAGTCTCTGCTTTTCACTCTCACCAAAGCAAAAAGTTCAAGGTTCCTGTGACTCTGCTACAGCTGCATGCAGATACTGCTATGAATCTACAAAGTTTTGAAGGTAAAACATCACCTGAGCGCAGGTTCAGTGTCTATAAGCTCAGGTTTTAATGACATCATTATTCACTAAGAACATTGTGAAAATTCTCCCTGCTAGGCACTATAACACTATAACAGAAAAAGTCCATTTTTTAAAAATTAGCATATGTACAAGTCAAAAGCTTCATCATAAAAATGCTGCCACAGTAAAGTGTCACATATCTTCCAATGAGTAAAAGATAGGGAGAGGCAATTACAAAGAAAATGCCTTCCACTTATTCAATAAATAAAATAATATAGAGGTAATTCTCATCAAAATCAAGTGTATTATCTCTGAAATTTACTCATTTTAAATCTGATCATATTTTCTACCAAAAAAAGTCTCTTTCAGGATGACACTAAAAGAAACCATTAAGTGTGTGATGATCATATTCAGAAGATGCAACTCAGTTTAGCCAATATGTACTACTACATTACTGTGTTCTTACACATTTATAGAGTACCATTGGAAAGTCTAAATAATGGTTTAACTAATAAGAAACAGTGGGCAGATATAAGATTTAGCACACTCTGTATCTAGTAAAAAAAAATTCTGGAACTAGTCAAAAAAGCTTTGTACTTCACTATTCTGAAAAAACTACATGCTTGTAAGAAGTCTCTGAAAAGATCATTAGTCTTCTACATAACATTTTTAAAAATATGTTAGGAGTAAATTTGTCAGCCTTCAGTAAAAATTAAATGGAAGTAGTTGTCATAAAATGAAGGACAGTACCATTGGAAGTCTTCACTCTAGCAATACCAGATAATAGGTAGATCCCTAAGGCAGACATGAATGTGAGGAAATGGACAATATTTGCATGTTTCCACCTGAATATGAGGAAGAACTCTTTTACTGTGCGAATGACTGAGCACTGGAACAGATTGCCAAGAGAGGTTGTGGAGTCTCCCTCACTGAAGATATTGCACCTGGACATGTGCTCTAGGATGACTCTACTTGAGCAGGAAGATTGGACGAGATGACTCACTGTGGTCCCTTCTAACCTTACTCATTCTGTGATTCTGTGAAATACATTTAAACTTGAATGTTTATCTTGTAGACTTCAATAAGAATTCACGTGCTGAAGATCCATGTGGAATAGTCTTATCTGTTACAACTGGCTGTATATTGTACATATGTGCTCTTCTATGAAGATACTTGAGTATAAAATTTATTAAGACGGTGAGTGAAATGAAGTTTCTAAAATACAAGTTTCATCAAAGAGTGGAGAAGAACAAACACAGTATTGCAGCATAATCCTCCTATGTCACACAACCTGGTACTACTCACAGCCTGACTCTAGTCCTAGATACTAAAACCACTTGACAAATAAAGTTCAATCATTAAATTACTCCTGCAATACTACAGATATTTATTTTCCTTTTGGCTAAATGTTTTCTTTGTTATCATTGATCACATTTAGTATAACAATTGAGCTATTAATCAGCAAATTATAGCTGATTAATCTTCTTTGAGTATTCTGCTTCATTGGACCTGTCAGTTACTTTTTTTTTTTTTTACTTCAGACAATTCTTGACTGTTCACTAGCTTTTGAGGATGCTGATCCTAGATTGAGTGTGGTGGGAAGCATTTCCAAAATTTAATGTACTCTTCAGTGCACAAAGTTACAAAATCTTCCTTTAGGTCTGAATGTTTTCACAGTTGTATCTAGAATTACTGTTGAATATGCACTGAAAATGCAAAATTATGTGTTTAGATTAATAGTTAATTAATAGTTAATTAATAGTTAATTAATTAACTATTAATTAACAATAGTTAATTAATAGTTAGAACCACCTGAATAAATACTGTGTGAACTGACTAATATCCTCCTACTCCATTATTTTATAAATTGTTCATCAGATTGACTGCCTTAAGAAAAAAGAGCAAAGGAAGAGCTGAGACGAAAAGAAAAATACCTGCTGTTCTTCTATTTAAAAAATTGCAGGTAACTCCACGCACGCTGGAGAACTTACCTTGCTGCTTATGAGTCTAGTGGTTGTTCAGTAAAGGCCCAAATGTAAGTTTCTTGTCATAATGCACAATCTCATGTGCAATGTTAACTTAGCCCTGGATTCCAGAACACCTTAAAATGAATGAGTTTCAGATAGGAAAAAAAATCAAAAATAGTAAGTTACATTGCGCAGTTTCAGCACCTGTCCAGTGGAGCCACTTATCATGAGTCCACTCAGTCCACTTTGTCACATGGCTTCAAGACCACAGAATACTGCCAATGAGTGATCACTCCCAAGTATTATCTAGCCATGTAATGAGTAGCTCCAAGAGAAAAATAAGGCTGACATTTGTATTTTTTAGTATAGTAGCAAAGAAATACATGACATATTACACCAATTAGGAAGCAATTTAGAAGTGTCTCCCGCATTCCTCCCCACTTCCATCTCCACACACCCCTGCCCCTGCAAAAAAAAAAAAAAAAAAAAAAAAAAAAAAAAGAAAAGAGAATCTATGTGGCAATTTTGCCTCCTACTGATAATGGAATTTTCAACCTTCATCTTCTAATCCATCACACAGAAGTCTTCAATAAAAACATTTAAAGAAATATGGGTACGCTAGGTTGTTTCTACAGCTTGAAAAAGTTTTTAATCTATTTATGGTAGAGATTGCATTCCTAAGTAAATTAACAAGATGATGCTATCACATCATCTTGCTGATGATAAATCTTGACACATTTCTTCTACCTTGTTTCTAGAAGAAAGTGTTTATGTTATAGTGCCTGTGCTGAGCGGAATGTTTATAGGACACCATGACTCTACCCAAATCATCAGTTTCCTCATTGTCATATAGATTGTAAAACCCTCTATACAGGCATCTGCTGCTGAGGTTCAAATCTTGTTCTTCTTTCAGCATATGGATTCTTTCTCATATTTTGTTTATATCTGTGTTTCAATGCAAGAGATCTCTTTCTGTACTTTGCATTAGAGAATTGTAAAAATTATAAAAATATCTTTGCTTTTCAATTGGCCTTGGATTTCTCTCCTTTAGTTTTGTGAACGGATCAGTATAAATGTTTCAGTGCAAGCATTTTGCAATGTTTTATTTTTGCTCTGCCAATCACTGTATATACACAGCTCTATTTCTTCCCCATCAGTTATTCTTGTCAACTTGAGTATATATTTCTAAGATGTGTAAGAATTTTTACAGCAGGTCCCAGCAGTGATGCTGAAAACTTTATTCGTCATATAACAATGAAGGTTAATATGATCACAAATCACTTCAATGAAAGAACAAGGTATATTCTTATGAAACTTTCAGATATCACAGTTGCAGTTCATTACTCATATTTAGAAAGACCAAGAATTCTGGAGCAAGAACTGGAGAATATTATTAACTTTGTCTTACTAAGACAAAGTGTAAAATAACAGCTTTTATGGACAAATTAGAGGAAACTTTGCTACAGATTGGGGTCTCACTAAGAGAAGGAAAAGAGAACTGTTAATGATAAAGCAATCTAAATGCTATATATCTCCAAGCAATTTAACTTGAGGAAGCAGAAGGTGGGGTATTTTGAGTAAAGAGAAAAAAAATTAATTCTATTGTACAAGTCTTTATTAAGACTTCATTAGAATATCAGGCTCACTTCTGATTAGCTATGTTTAGAATAGCATATTTCAATGCAAAACCAGCCTACTCAGATAATAAGAGGTTTTAGAGAACAAATCTTAAAAGAAGAGACTCGTGAAACAAAAGTCAGGGCAGGATATAATTATTTTCTATAAATATACTTATTTGATAAACACAATGAAAAAAAAAGGACTGTCAAAACTAAGTATGCTTGTCCAAGATCAAAAGACTGTAAAAATTAGTTATGGATATATCTTCTCAGCAAATGAAAAGAACATTTCTAACCATTAGAAATGAAGTTTTGGTGTGTTATTTTTAATGATGCAGTGGAGATCTGGAACATACATTGACTAAAGATATTTGAAAATATCTGCTAGAATCTATGTGGCCACCAAAATAAAAGCAAGCAATGGTAACATTGACATATTTCATAATATATATACACTTGTAATTTGAGCTGCACACACGTGTAATAGGTATATATAAATATATATGTTTATACACATACATGCACATATATATTCTTACAAGCCTAATGTTTGAGATGTCATATATCCTTTACTTAAAACAACTAAATATATTGTTTGTTTTGGTTAGCTGTGACACTATACTGAACAGACGTATTCACTGCTAAAATCTAGAGATTTTTCTTGAACAATTGTAGAGCATTCAATTAAAAAATCCTTTAAGAATAGGATCAACTCAAAGAACAGGGCAAATTGTCTTGTTCATTGGTGAAATTTCTCCTAGCTTTGCTATATTCCCATTAACTTAACCTAAGAAACAGTGAATACTGAGCAATCCAGCACAGCTGTTCCAGCCCTTCATGCAGTTCATCAATGGAAATATTTAAGCACCCATAAACCTGCTTTAAATAGTCCATGACCAGTTTCCTTTTGTATTAGATTATGACCATTTTTTCCCTTCTCCTTCACTGTTGTCTCTCAGTCAGTGTTCTTCCTTGTCCAAGTCCATTGTGAATGAAATTTCAAGTATATAACTCCTGATATGACTTTTTGTGTGCGTGCGTTTGTTTGCTTATCTGTTTACTCACAGCTGTTTTCCTAACGTGACATATGAATGTTTTGCTGTTTCTCTGACCAGCGGCAAGGAAGACTGCCAATACAGCCTTACTGAGTATATGGTTCCTTGTTGTGCTATGAGAAACGACCACCAAAAAAGTAAGAAGGAACTCGAACATGCTGTGTTTGGTCTGACTGAACTGTAACAGATACTAAACTGGGTCCTAAGAGAGCTTTAATACACTCTGAGCCCAGCATATTGTGATAATAACCTCTCCATTATAATAGTCATTAAGGAAACTTGAAAATACCAGTTCACAAACCAAACAGAATAACTCCTCCATTCCAGACTTTTGCTACAAATAGAGAAATTTATTTTGGGGAACAGCCAGGAAAAGATAGAGTGGGGCTGGAATTCTGAAAGAAAGTAGCAACAATTAGATCAGTTCTGCCTCTGCTTACTGGGTGGGTCCTCTGAATGTCAGCCTCATTATTCTGGATGTCAACTCTAGGCAGCAGCTCCTAAATGCCTTTCCAAATGGTGGCCTAAATGGCAGTCCCTGTTGTACATTATTTCTCCAGTAATAGTGGCAGGCTTTTGGGAACGTCTTTTAGTTCATAATAAATTTCAGGAGCACTAGCTTGAGAACAATGTTTGAGGCTTGTGCCAGCACAGACTGGCAGATAAATGCTTCGAATCCACAGTTTCATTATCGCTTCTGAAAATCCTTAGGCTGCAAAACTTGTTCACTGGTGGGGAAGAGCCCAGATATTCTGATGGAACAAGGACAATTTACATAAAATTTATATAATCTCAGCATCTCAAAGGCCCTGTCTAGCTCTGTTCACCAGAGTCTCTAAGCCCCTCACAAACATGAAAGAAAGCATCTTCATTGTGGTTCCATTAAAGAAAGAATCCTTCTGTGAGGTTAGTTGGGTTCCAAAACATGGACAAATTAATTGAACAGACAACAAATGTGTGGCAGTGCCAGGAAATGGTGTTGTAATTCTCAGTCCACAGCCACAACCACAAGAGTAATCTTGTACATTTCTGGTAGCAAAAGGGGGAGGGGGAGGGGCACAAAGTCCCTCACAGAGTCCCCTTCCTTGTTTTAATAGGGATTTTATCATGAATGGAAACAACCATTCCATTTGCTTATGTAGACTGGTAGCAGTCTGTTGAACTAAGTTTGCAACAAAATGATGATACAACATTTAAAGCCAGACTGCTTGAAATTAGAGATTCAGATTTCAGGCCGATGTAAAATGCAGCCCGTTTCTTACTAGCAGCTGTGTCTCAAGCACTAACAGATTTTCCTATCTCTCATTTGTTTGGATGGAAAGCAAGTACCTTAAGCTGCTGGAAGTTGGTCCATGGCCGTAAAGCTAACTTTTAGTCTGTTATCAACTGAGGACAAACCCTTCCTGAAGCTATTCTTTCTGATATTATAGCTTAAAAGGTGTTATGGGCACTTCATAGATGCCAGAGCTGCCTCTCTAGTGCTCAGCAGTGCCAAAATCCATCCTGTTACAAGGATGGATGGCCACTATGGTAGAGGAGCTTGCGAGATGAAGGCAGAATATTCAAATACATTACTCCTAAACACAGAACTCCTGTTCAGGGCAGGTTTGCCATCTTTTGCCTGGGAGAAGTCAAAGTATGTGGCTCTTCAAATTGCTGTTGCTTTCTTCCTCTGAAGTATTTAAATGAAATACATTTGTACCACATAAAAATATCAGAGTATATTTACTTTGTGTTTACATTTTTATGAAGTCCAGCTACCACAGAGAACTGAAAGATTCCAGGGTAGAAATATACGAGATGAGTCACATTCTCCGGTTTGCTCTAGTTGCTCCACTTGCCAAGGCAAAGGCAAGCCCAAACCCTAACACTTCCACCCAGTGTCACTATCCTGCTGTCACACTATGGCTCATGTTTACTGCCCAGCCTGTGTTCTTCACCTCTTCTTCCATAAGTTATGTGGTTAATAAGTGAGGAAATATTCCCTGTCCCTATCCTCCATACAGACAGAGATATATACACCCGTGAATGGATACATTAGCAAGTTCCAGCTCATGCTCAAGGCCTCTCATATTTCTTCAGGAGAGTCTACATTCACAAATGCTGCTTACAAAGTGCAGGACTCACTCTATTGAATGAATTCTTTACCTTGGCTCAGAATGTGGCTGTTTTCTGTACAGCATTACATTTTTAGTGGTGCAATTTTGTTTTAAGATTTTCTTGAGAAGCAGTGTAGAATAGAAAATTTAAAGTACTATTTCAATATCCGGTGGCCCATTAACTACACCCTTAAGCATATGTTGTGCTGCAATGACTAATCTGTCTCCCTGCTAACAATAAGAAGCACCCTGAAGTCAGGAAGCCTTCTGGTTGCTTTGGGCTCCAAGGGCAGGCTCCTTGGATGACTGAATGCTGCTGTGACTGGGTCATCTCTGGGTAATAATAGTCCTCAACAAATGTAATTGTGCCCTTAAAGCCACAAACAGACAGAATTAACAGGGTGGTTGCTGTGGAGTTGTCTACATCATCTAAGTCTGGTTGTATCTGGCATTCCAGCAAAATGGCTTTACTAGATAGGCTGCCACAATGCTGCTGTGGCACCTTTGGTTGTTTTTTTCGGTTTAGTTTGGTGTTTAGTGATTTTTGGGGGGGGTTGTTTTTGGTTTTTGTTTGGTTTTTTGTTTGTTTTTTTTTTTAAAAAAAGAGATAATTTTCCTTCTGGGTGGCCATTTTTTCTGGTTTGGCAAAGAAGCATTAGCATGAGTGAATGGATTAACAAGGAAGGTATAAAAACAGTCTGGTTTACTGGAGGAAGGAAGAGATAAGAGAAGACCTGAGTTATCACCACTGACTCACCAGTTTACAGTGCAAAGTTCATGCACAGCTCTAGCTTCATTTCTAGTCTTCCCAACATCTCCTCCTTGGGTCATGTGCTATCCTTGCAAATGGGGGGCAGTCCATGTTCTTTTGGCACCTAGGACTTTTCCCTGCAAACATCCACAAAGTCTATGATTCTATGGATCTAGAGAATTTAATAATGAAAAAGATAAAAAATACACTAGCAGTGAGTCAAAGCAAACATAACCATAAAACAATACTCTTAGATATGTAGTCACATACTGTTTTGAAAACCAGAACACAGGATTCTTAGCTATGACTACTACAGTCAACAAAAGGAACAAAAAAGATGTCAGATAAAGCAAGGAATACATATCCACATTTGTTTCAGTCATTTAATCAACAAGTTTCCAAAAGAGAAAGCAAAGAAGTTAAAATTTCCAGACGAGAATGAAATTTTACATGGAAGGTTCCCCTATGCTAAAGGAAGTCAGCATGACTTATCCAACCTGTTTTGAGTATTGCTCTGTTTAAATGCCATTTCAAAAGATTCATTGGCTATGTAGGCTTTTACTATCAGCATATTTATTTCACCTCCTAAATGAAATCCAATTTGAGGCTATTAATATTAATGTGCTGAGATAATTCTGATGATGAATTAATAAAACACTTGGCCTCTCAATATGCTGTTTGCTCTTACCACTTAATGATGCTCTTAACTGGAAAAAGGAAGAGATAGAGCAGACTCCAGCAGGAGCCTGAAAATTAGAAACCACTTCATTGTTTTTAGCTTGCCACTTTAATGACAATCGATGGCATTGATTTTGGACTAGAAAAGTATTTACTAAATCTTTACCATGTGCTACAGTCCCTATTTAGATTCTTTAAGCTTAATCTATATGCAACACCTGCTTAAAGTAGTGTACCTCAACTATTTGATGAGATTAAATTAAAAAATATTTAATGCATTTCTATATTTTGTTGGAGATTTGACCCTATTTCCTTTGTTATTCATAAATATTGGGGGTTTTGCAAAACAATTGTCTTCGCACTGAAAGCACACAACTGTACCTTAGAAAAACAAGATGGCATCAACAGTCTCATTTCTTTACAAGAGGAATGTCAGTTCACCGAGCATTTTAGTACAGATAAGGCTAATTCACGTACCTTATTATGCCAGAATAGATTTCCATTTGAAGAGCTGAATTCAGCTAATGTACAAGATTTTTACATTAGTCTACACAGCACAAAATCTTAATAGAAAAAAAATCTAAGTAATAAGATATTTCCATAGACAACTCATGTAAAAACATATGTGTAAACATCTATAGTGTCATATGCCTAATTTATATTATTTTTTATTATTGATAAAACTGAATATGGAAAGCATTTCATTCTAAGCTCACATATATGTATAATTTATTATAGTTAAGATATATAACCTGAATGCTAGTAATTTTTATTTTCCATGTAAGAAAGAATGAAAAAATTCTAGTAATGTGATTGCCGAAAATTGCAATTTAATCTAAGATTTCAGTCCTGGAAAGCCTGTCTAAAAGGTGGCTAGCAGAACTCACACAAGCTAATTTTCGAAGTGAAATGTACTTAAGAAATTCTAGAAGGATGGCAAGCCTAAAAGTGCATTGCCAGTACACCTCATGTTTAAGCCTGGAGTTTTCATTCCAGCCAAACTGTCTCTCTTTGAAATAGGTCAGATGATATAGACTGTTTTACCTTAACTCCGTTGTAGGAATATGCAAGAATATCAGGAAACCAAGAAGCAACAATTTTAACATATTATTGCTGACATTTATAATATTATTAATAATTAAGTTTCTCAGACAGAAAAGTCAAACAAATTACTACCTATGAACTGCTTCTTCAGAGAAAAAACAAAGACAAGAAATTTACTATTTTTCTTTTTCGTTAAATTATGAAGTACTCAGAGTGATAAAATCTCTGTAGGCATCTAGAGAAAGTTTGTTAATATGGAAGAAAAATGTTTATAATTTCTAAAATTATGCTACTTGAGAACCAGATTTTAATTTTTATTATTTGTGACAGAATAATAGCAAGTAGGTTTAGGTGGTAGGGGAGATGGACGATGTTGTAGGGTACCAGTTGTATATCAGTTCTCTTTTGATGCTGCTTCTTTTGAGCAGGCATGGAAAGAAAAACCTATACAGCAAGTCATAATGCAATCTGCATTTCACAAAATTTGCCCTCTGCTCCCATGTCCAAGTACAAATAGGTAACACAGGTCAACAGATACTGAATGGCCACACTAAAAGCCAATCGGGGACTCCTATTTTTTTGGTCTATTTGCATTTCCCCTTTCATGGATGAAATGTTTAATTTCTCCTAGAGTTTGTAACAACCTAAGAGGACAGACCAAATGTCAACTTCCTAGATGTCTTTGGCCACTATTCTGATGACCATGATCTTAAAAAGACTATAATGTGTGCACAATTTCATGAAGTTCAAATAGTTCTGTCAAAATCAGAGTTGTTTTGTTATTGCCTATAAGTTATTCCCAACTAACATCATAACATACAAATCAGCTGACTTGAGTAAATGATCTATTACTCCTAAATCCTCATCAATGCCTATGTGAATTATGCTATTATTTCTCGGAAGTTTACCTACTTTCAGTCATTCTTGGAACATTCTCATGACCAGACTTTGTGTGAAAGTTCTAACCTCTGAGAGAAAAACAAAATTATAGAATCACAGAAATGTTTGGGTTGGAACAGACCTTTAAATGTCACCTATTCTAAGTCTCCTGCACTGAGCAGAGACACCTTCCGTAGATCATGCTGTTCAGAGCCCCATCCAAACTGACCTTGAATGTTTCCAGGATGGGGCATCTACCACCTCTCTGATCAGCCTGTGCCAGTGTTTTACCACCCCTCCTTGTAAATTCTTTGTATCTAATCTAAGTCAATGAGAAGAATCTGAACACCTTTACTTTAAAAATATTTCTAAGAGACTGATTTAAGAGGTTGCTTTATTCTTTTCTTTATATTATAAAATATTATGCTTTTAAAAATCAGTTAATTTGGTGAAAGAAAACTGATTTTAAAATATTAAAATTTATTTGAAACTGTCAGGTAGCCTTTTAAAATACTGTTCAATGATAATAGCCTAAAACATTGCTATATTTCAACTGCTATACATTTTCTTGGGTAGCCACAGGAATGTTTCCTAATTAGATAACTTAGGGCTAAACACTGGGAGTTTTTAAGTGTTGAGTACCTTCAACTTTTGATAAAACAAAAGCAGAGAGTATCCAGTGCCTCAAAGGATAGGTCACTCTTTATATAACAGTGTATGAGAATCAGTTTTCGTCTTGTTTTTCTTAGACATAATTTGATGTTTTACAATAGAAAAAAGTGTAAGCACACCCCAGCATATCACTTCTATCACTGGTGTGTATAAAATGCTTCCCCCAACGCTTTTAAGGTGATGAAAAGGACAACTACCTTGTGTCTAAATCAGGAGAGCTTGATATGATGTCAAAGCCTTTGGCTAAACATAGATTGACTTAATTCTTTCAATAATGAACTTTGGTCCAGAGCATTTAACAACCACAAGAGAAGAAACCCAATATAAAAGAGAAAATCTCCTCATTCAGGTTATCTTGACTCTGCTGCAGGCAAAACATAGAAATATTTTTTTTAATCGAGATTCTCTGCAGCAGCCCGTTCCAAATGCCAGTATCCATCACTGATGACTGGATCAATAGCTCTGTTTTGGCCCCAGTCTCCTACGAGAGATGGCATGCCATCAGTGACAGACAAATATCACAGTTAAGCAAAGTATCCAGCCAGACCTAGTAACATTTTTATTGATTTTTGTTGTGCAAATAATGTCTTTTTGGGCTGAATAAATGGCTTTGAGCCAAACAGTCATTGTTTATGATTCCAAAATGCAATAAAGGGACAGGAAATATATTATAGCCTATGTCTCAAGGCGCACAACATAATCATCCTTTGGTGGTGAAAAACTATCCAGCTGCAACCATGAGTGCATATTTATCCATGCTTAAAGGTACCTGTAGGACTTGCAAATCTTACACAAAATGTCCTGTTAGGAAACAGATGGTATTGCCCTTTAACCTATTGAATAAGTACTAGAAAACCAAGCAAAAAATAAGCACTATATTTCTTCAATCAATACAAAGAAAACACTTTATTATTTTCTGTTCAAATGAAATATCAAACTTGCCAAAATGGTATTAGAATGCTATGAAAAAAGGACAAACCAGAAAGTACCCTGACAGTTTCTTCAAATGCTACAAAATTATATTAATAGCTGTTCATCAACAATATTTGTTGGCTTTGTATTCTGTTCTTTTTTTTCAGAAATTACTAAAACACATTTTGTGTAATTTTTGTATTAAAGATCATATTATTTATCTTTCTTTTTAAAAAATCTATTTTGTTTTGCTAATATTATTTAATCACTTAAGCTAGCCATACAAACAAAAGTATTTCCTTACGGTTATATCTGTACATTAAATCCCAAACCTCTTCTACTGGTTATACGTCTACTATATCCAGTAGATTTAATGAGAAATCTTTCTTAATCTCAGGAAGTGTGCAGTGGCCAGACTTTCTAGACATGCAGGTGTCATAAACAAATATTATCATTCAATGATATCATCAAATCACTAGTACAAATCATCAGCAGTGAAGGTCTGAGAAAAGAATTATTCTTATAAGTGCCAAGTTATCTACAAAGACACATTTTTTAAAGGTTTGTTGTTTCCAATTAACTAGAAATAAGCTGTATTAGCTTGCATTATTTCAAGGCTGGTAAAACTATTTTGCCCTCATTGCACAACCCTGTGTTTTCATAGAAAATATAAATAATTCAAGCACCTTTCAGAAAAATTCAAGAATATTTATCCTCATCTCAGAGAAGTCTATCTGTAGGAAAATGCTACAGTAATCAAATGCCAGCCTAAATCCCATCTCTCTTCTACATATCAAGCTTTTCATAGAATCATAGAATCATAGAATCATAGAATCATAGAATCATAGAATCATAGAATCGATTGGGTTGGAAAAGACCTCCGAGATCATAGAGTCCAACCCTTGGTCCAAATCCTTGGTCCAAGTCCATTTACTAGATCATGGCACTCAGTGCCACGTCCAATCTGCGTTTAAAAATCTCCAGGGATGGTGAATCCACCACCTCTCTGGGCAGCCCATTCCAATGCCTGATTACTCTCTCTGTAAAGAATTTTCTCCTGATATCCAACTTAAATTTCCCCTGGCGGAGCTTAAGCCCGTGTCCCCTTGTCCTATTGCTGAGTGCCTGAGAGAAGAGACCAACCCCCACCTGGCCAGAACTTCCCTTCAGGTAGTTATAGACGGTGATGAGGTCACCTCTGAGCCTCCTCTTCTCCAGGCTAAACAACCCCAGCTCCCTCAGCCTCTCCCCATAGGACTTGTGCTCAAGTCCCTTCACCAGCCTTGTTGCTCTTCTCTGGACCCGCTCCAGCACCTCAATATCCTTTCTGAACTGAGGGGTCCAGAGCTGAACACAATACTCAAGGTGTGGCCTCACCAACGCGGAGTACAGGGGAAGGATCACTTCTCTGGTCCTGCTGGCCACGCTATTTTTGATACAGGACAAGATCCCATTGGCCTTCTTGGCCACCTGGGCACACTGTTGGCTCATGTTGAGCTTCCTGTCAATTAGTACCCCCAGGTCCCTTTCTGCCTGGCTGCTCTCCAGCCACTCTGTGCCCAGCCTGTAGCGCTGCAGGGGGTTGTTGTGTCCAAAGTGCAGGACCCGGCACTTGGCTTTATTGAACTTCATCCCATTGGAATCAGCCCATCTCTCAAGTCTATCCAGATCCCTCTGCAGAGTCCTCCTGCCTTCCAGCAGGTCGACACTCCCTCCCAATTTGGTATAGAAAAGCCTACAGCACCCGGTATTCCCAGGTGGTCTCCCATCCAAGTACTAACTGGGCCCAACCCTGCTTAGCTTCCGAGATCAGACGAGATCAGGCGTTCTCAGGGTGGTATGGCCGTAGTATTTTCAACTTTCATCCAGGCTGAGAAGTCTGTTTACTTATTTGGGAGCCTTGCTTTAAGTTTAACCCAGAAAACTGACACCTAATGTTAGGTATTTTGATTTCAGATGTTCAGATATTATACTGGATTTGGCCTAAAGATTTGTTTGGGCTGAAATCAGAATAAGTAATTGAGCCTGCATATTGTACTGAGAACATGCACACTTTTTTTCTTTTCTAAGTTTAGAGGGGTTTGGGGCACTTTATTTTAAATGTTAAACTCAATGTAAATCAGAATCATTAAATCATGAGGTATGAAGCTATTGGCAAACACGTCAGTGCATGATCAGCCAGGTTACCCATTTGTTCTCTGGAGGACGTAGCTCCCAGCAAACTCAGTCCCATCATTCCTGAGCTAGAAGAGCAGGTCTACATAAAACCCAAGCTGGGTATTAAGAGATCTGTAACTGCTCCTCCTGCAGACCTCAGGAACATATGTTCACATACTTGACACAAACCGTCTGTGCCAATAAAACCCTGCCCATTGTCATGCAAAGGAAATTCAACCCTCCCTGCAGACTAAGCCCTGTCTATGTCAGTTGGTCAGGCACGTCTTCTCCTGGGGGAGTTGAATCCCGCCAACTGAGAACATGGTTTCCAGAGGACAAATAAATAGGCTGTAACGGGATAGCATGTGAAATGTTCCTGCAAAGACTAGTCACCTGGGTGTTATGAACTGTGAAGATACTAGAATGAGTGTTGTTAAGAGTGTGAAATCACCTCCATTGATGAGGCTAAAAATAATGGAGTAAAATTTGTTTTGTCATAATCCTCTTATTACAGATCCTGTTTTCTCTGCAGGTAAGAATGCCTCCACCCATTGCTCCCATTTCAAGAATACAATTTAAAGAATAAAATTTAAAGAATACATTTTTTACAGCAAATACAGCAAGGTAAAAACAAACATGCTTTACTGTCTGGCTTTTAAAGACAACGACAGCTGTGGCCAGACTGATCTCATCACCCCATCGGCAATATTTTTATAGCAGTTAGAGTAATGGCAAGGCAAAGACTCTCATACTTGGATTTACCTAAGTGTTTTCTTTCCAGGTCCTTTTCCTCTGGTGACCTTTATGTCTCTGATCTGTTTTTCAGACAAAAGTTTCCATGTATAGTCTCTGGCTAAGTTACTGGGAGAGCTTTACTGACACTTGGAGGTGTGTGAGTTATGGCTTTGCATTGAACTTTGCTGCTTGGATGGAGAGAAAGGCTGATGAGGAGAAGGGGTAGGCTTGGGTGTGTGCAAATATGCTGTCTGCTCAGATGCATTTAACCAACACAGGCCTGGATATGGAGCAGTTAAGATTTGCATGAGAAGAACTTCCTGGAGGAAACAGCATGAGCCAGTGGACAGGCAGTCCAGATGTCTTGTGATCTGTCTCTAGTTTTCTCTAGGTTGCCATGCGAGCTTGGGAAAGTCTCTTTCCCCATGGGTCTTAATTTCAGTCTGCAGGCACTTAGAGAGATACCTAACCTTCAATGTGATTTCAGATCTTTCTGAAATGCCCGTTTCCAACAACTACAATGCCTACAAATCTAGCTGACTAATAACAGCCTGTTTAGGAGAGAACAAAGGATCATCTATTATATGCTTGATAGGCAAATCTCCAGCTTGATCACTTTTTGTTTTCCCTTATCAGCAATATTTCTTCACTTTTTCTATTTTACTGAGTATATTTGGTATAGGAATTTTTCTGATGACCCCAAATATTATCAGCAGAGTTTAAAACACTTACTAGGAAG
The DNA here is from genome assembly GCF_036250125.1 of Pseudopipra pipra. Classification (NCBI taxonomy): domain Eukaryota; kingdom Metazoa; phylum Chordata; class Aves; order Passeriformes; family Pipridae; genus Pseudopipra; species Pseudopipra pipra. The sequence continues at coordinate 64,576,870 of NC_087549.1, forward strand.
AGGAGGAAAGTGAGATTTCTGCCACATGTACTGTGATTTTCTCTGCAGAACTTCTAAATAAATTCATCTGTGAAAATACAACCAGAGTTAGGCAATATTTAAGCTTAAACAAGACACAGCAGTTTTTATGAAAAGTAACAAAATCTATAAGACACCATGAACTGAAATAGAGTAGCTCACAACTGTACCTCCTCTGTTGCCTCTGTATTATAATATAGATGTGACTACAGCATATGTAAGTATAGACAAGCAATCATAGTCATAACAAACATCACAAACACAGGTCATGAACCAGAATAAGAGAAACGAAGTAGCAGCAGTATTAGTAATTAATGCACAGCTTCTAGAAAGTCTCTGAGAATATCACTGGCTTACTAGGGTGCAATAAAGTCCAGATCATTTTTTGTCTTCAGTGATACAACAGATACACCGGATAAACTTGTTTTACTGGGGTGAGTAAGTCCAATATGAGCTACAGGCTCGTAGCCTGTAAAATGCATGTTTTCTCCAAGGACTAGAGTATTTCAGAGACTTTTATAGGTTGGTCAAGGAAGTCCTGATCTTTATGGGGAAACCATCTCAGTGACTTTGGTTTCTTCTGATGCTCATGCTCAGGAAAGGAGACTTAATTAGAGCAGCAATACACGCACATTCTTGTATATGAGGGAGAGTTCCATCTCCACACTTCCTAACTATATAAGCCATGCCGAAGTACTCAGTCATTTGATCTCAGTATCATCTGGGGACCAGCTGTCCTGCCAGCTCTCCCACTCCCCATGTGGTCTCTGCACCCCATATGTTTCCGGCCCTTTTTCCCACATGCCTTGATCTCCCTGTATCCACCAGACACCCAGATTCCAGCTTCCTTGCTTACCTTACAAGTTATCCAGGCATAGCACAACTGATGGTTTCCACCTACATTTTATCCTTAGCAGGTATCTGGCTAAGCTTAGCACCATTTTCTGTGGTGTTACAGGAAAAATAGCATTTCTGGAAAGTTCCTGTGTTGCTCAATAAAATAAATAAAAAGTGCAAAAGATGTAAACCATCAGAGGATAGAGGATTTTCAATCATCCTGATAATATATTTATTGCCTGGAAAGAGAAATGGGAAGATATGTTCTCCAAGGCCAGTGACTCTCTTTCCAAAAATCAAAATTCTGCCAACAGAAGAAGGTTGGTCACCAAAGTCAGTTCTTTATCTCTTTCTGTCTGCTTCTTCTTCAGTGATTTTGAAGTCTCTGTAGGTGTTACAACCACCCCCTGCTGTTGGAATCCAGTCTTTATTCTAATCTTAATATTATAATATATAATCCAATATAATATTGTATCTGATTCTATCCTTGTGAATTTAAATATGCTTCTCTATTCTACCATTCTTTTTCAAAGGCTTTATGATCATTTGAGATTTATCTAGTAATATAAACTATGTTATACTGTTTCCAAAGACTTCTTAGACTTTATATTTTATTATATATATTTCGTATTTTACCATGTTATATTTTAATTGCATTTTATGCATCCAGTAATCAACTATGAGTATGCAAAATAAAATGTCTTCACTATGAGCCAAATTTAAAATGTTACTCTGACTTAATTACAATCAAGGTGGAGACCAGGCTCATACTACCTAGTCCCCATCTGATCTCTGAACAGCATATCTTGAGAAGTAGAAATAATGACATTTTCCAGGGTAACACTCTACTGGCTTCTCAGCAGCATTTATCACTGAAGAAGAACTATTTGCAAAATATTTTCAAAAATTCACCTGGAATTGCAAGTAATCTCTGCACAGTCCTTTTTCACTTGCAGATAGACATATTCTTCTCTCCTTACATCAATCTAGTGTTAATGCATGACCACACCTCTCAACCTGGAATTTTGCTTTGAGTTGAGAAAGTTGTAGCCACCCTAGTAAAGCAGCCACCTTCATAAGTGAAATGTTTAAAAACAATTTATCACTATAGCCAGTATCTGCAAAATGTGCCCAGTAACTCTACCTACCCTGTAAAAAGTTCCATGTAGCTCTACCATTCAGGATTAGACCCTGAGATATCAAGGCATCAAGAAGATGCATATTTTCAATCATAAGAAAAGTCCCACTTACTTCAATGAACTGGTGCCCAAGAGTCTTTCTAGATCTTGCACCCTCACATCAGTAACTAAAGCAGAGCCAAGCTAGAAATCTCAAGGGAAAACTGAGGAACAGGAATCTTAGTCACAGAGAGTTGTGCAAATTTCATGAGGCTTTTGGGACATGAGGAAAGCCAAGCATTGCAACAGGTCGCCAAGACAGCTTGATCAGTTTCCATCTATGGAAGATTTGAACACCAGGGTGGATAAACCCTTAGAAATCTGGTCTGACCTGTTTTGAGCAAGCGGCTGTACTGTAGACCTTCCCAGGACATTTACAACCCTACAACAAATTATTCTATGACCTTATAACCATAAGGATACAAAAATTCTAAAATCAAAACCTGAAATTGCATCAATTTATCCATGCTCTTACTTCTCACATTCAAAAACATTACCATAACTCACAAAAATATACAAAAAGGAATCATCAATAACGTAGACCTAAGACATCATCAAAATTTTGGCCCTAACTGCTAGTATTTTTTGCCTGATAGTTCTCTCTCATCTGCCTTATGATTATTGAATATACTTGCTAATAAACATAATCTTTTCAAAAGCACAAATTAACTGGAAGACAAGATCAATGTTTGCAGTCCCTGATGATGATAATATCAGTATAACAAAGAATCACAAAAATATGATCCTGATGTTATGTTAGACATATAGGAACAAAAAAAAAGTCATCTAAAGGTATTTCAGCAACATATAGCTGGACATGTAGCTGAAGAGGTTTTCTAAATGAGTGTCTCTGACTGTGCTCCTCCGCTTATGTAAATACTAAGAGGCAATGCTTGTTCATATAGCAAAATATTTTTCCTAGTTCCTTTGTTTCTTGGTTGTAGCATAAGTAAAATGAGAGAAAGTATCATTTTGCAGGAAAGGACGTAAGCACTGAGACAGACTTGAAAAAAATTTTAAAACTCTTTACAAAACTATTGCAATGATATTGTCATAGTAACCTATTCCTCCTAGACTGTGATTATAGGAATCAGGGAGTGAGCAAAGCAGTCATGAGGATTTTTCTGGGTTATCTGGCTTTGAAAGGATCATGTTCAAACCCTGAAAAGATAAAAGAGAGACTATACAGAATGTAAGCTGGACCGTTAAACATTTCCATATGACAAACTCCTCTCCTGAGATCTGACCTGCCTGTAGATTCCCCAGTTTGCAGATCTAAAGGAACCAGGCCCACCCGCGCCTATTCTAGAGGGAAGAAGCTAGGTCTGACTGGCTTTTGAAAACCACTTTAAAATTCTCACCAGAAAATACCTTAATAAAGAAGGAAGATATATCCATAAAACATTCAAAAGAAAATCCCGTCAACCAGGACTTTTAGAAAATAACTCATCTAAAAATTATTGTAGAAACAATATCCCATGTAAATATTTCTGAGAGAAATAACTGCCTTCTGTAGAAGACATTTCTTTTTCCTACAGATTATTGGTAAATTATGTCCTTGGACAGCAATCCTGACATTTATGCACATGCATAACTCCAAGCACATGGTTAGTTTCATAAACCACAATGGAACTGTATGCCTTCTTAAAGTTAAACACATGTATAAGCATTTGTAGAATTGAGATCCGTACTCCTAAACAAAAATTTTTCTACCGGTAATAATGACGCTGGTGAAGTAGAAAATTAGAGGCATGAGTAGTTAGCTGTAGGTGTTTCTCCTTCCTCCTTCTCCACTACGCTTACACCATCTCCACAAATACTAGAACTTGATCTCACCTTCCATCCCTATGGTGAGGCAGGACCTTAGGTAAGTCACAGGAAAATCTGGATTTCTACTGCTTCTCAGGACAGCCCGAGCTGCATGCCTACCCATAGCAGCTATGACAGAACACACATTCCACATGCCATTTTATATCATAGCTGTCCATGTCACATTGTTATGTGGCTGATATCAGGCAAATAATGTAGCTCAAGGTCATTACAGAAAGCTCATGACATGTATCACAAGACCAGGTGGGATTCTCAGGCAGCCTGAAATCAGTCTGCTCTTCAAACAGAACAGATACCCATAGCAAAGCTACAGGTATCTCTCCTACAGAAGAAAATATTGGTACTGTTGGAATATATTACTAAAGAAGAGCAAATATTCAGTAAAACACCAGAATTCTAGTTACGAGTCTATCAACCTGATCATTTTAATCAATTGTCAAAGTAAAATCAGGCACCTAGGTTATATTGAGTGAACAGCCATCATATAAATACAGATGTGAAATTCTTTCTAACATTAATGGAAGTCAAGTTCAAATCCACCCATTAATTTCTGACACTCAAAATACATGAGTGCATGTGTTTTAAGAAAGCCTATCACTTAACTGCTTAAAATCCATTCTCAGCAAATGAAGAACAGCCTCTCTGGCAGGTTTCCCATGTGGATTCTCTATAGCTATTGTAAACCCACTCAAAGCACTCATTTCTCATTATGAATTTCCTGTTAGTTAAAAATAATAATACTGTTAGTCATCTACATCATCATATCTAATGATTGAAAAAAGTTACTTTGGCAAGTCTGTCCAGTGTTTGGGAAAGCTTCTGCTCACTGGAAACCTAGCCACAGGTTGTCTTTCAGTTTATTTTGATACCAAAGGCCCTTGATGTCAGAAAGTCCAACTCAAATGCATATCTAACTCGAGAAATTACTCTATGTATAGTAATCAATCTGAAGTTCTAAGAATCTTCTTTCACATGCCTTGTATATATCGCATAACCAAACAATTTTCTGACTTTTGCCATTTATTCTTAGCAGACCCACAAGCCTCCCCCCTGCTGCATGTCCCTCAGAAACCTCTCAGCAGTTAGCTGCACATGGTACAATCCCAGCCCTGCCATCTGACAGCCCAGGGGTGCCACGCTCCATGGAGGAGGGGTGTGGGACCTGGACACCGCACAAAGGAGCCCGAACGAGGTAGAAGGTGTGATGGCTGTTTAATGAAGGTGTGCAAGGGTTTATATAAGCTCTGGCGTGGAAAGGGTCAGAAAATGGGGTGGAGCATGAGATAGACAACCAGGGGAACGAACAGGAGTAAGGACGCGGGGGAAGTGGGAGGAACTGGGGAAGGAGAGGTCCAAGGGTAGCTCTCTCCACGCTGCAGCTTTTTCAGCCAATCAGAGGGAGGAGCGGGGAAGCAGGGAGCAGGGCATGTCCAGGTATTACAACTATAGGAGTAACATACAATGTACATATTTAAAACCACATAGAAACTGTAAAGTCCATGTAATAAAGTCCTTTCAGTAGTTGTATATATTTTTCCACGCCTGGAACCCTTCCCATTCTGATTCCTGCTCCTCCACACAGGGGTGTTTCACTTCAGGAATCCTAAATAAGGAGTTATTAGCAACTGAAAGTATCAATAGCAGCTGTAACCATTATATGAACTACAGAAATTAGGAAGCCTGGTTTCTTGTGTCTTTTATTTTTTGGTTGAATTTCTCTGTGTCTAGTGGATTAATACCTCCATAACACATTTCCATGTGGATCTTATGATTCTAATAGTGGAAATCATGGTATAACTTTCATTTCTTCAGGCCTTTCTCTATTCAGCCACCTTAAATCTCATGGAAACTTCTTATTTTTTGAAATATCTATTATGGCACCAAACTCGCTAGAAATTTAGTAGCAATTTCAATAGACATTAGACAAATATTTTGACCCACTTCTTTAGAAAACATATTTCTTTAGGAAACCAGTCTGATAAATTGGCTAGATTTTCATACTGCTAAAAACTCCATTGTGAATACTATGCTTCATCTTCACAGGCTCATTTATCATTACCATGCTTGACAAGTCATTTAAGTACAGCTTAGTTCTATTTAATTACCTTGGTTTAGCATCCATTAATAAATCACTAACTTACAATTTTCTCTAATAGTCATCTCAGCCATATTTCAAAGTTCTTACCTTTTTTTATAGAATGATGAGTTCTTCATATTTAGGGTTTCATGCTCTCAGAACTGAGCAACAATCTATGGACAACAATTTCCTATTGGAGGAGTATCAACACATGCATATAATTATTAGCTAAATAATGATACTACTTTTGCTCCTACCATAGTCTATAGAGAATAAAAATGTTCAAAACTTTCAGCCTTTCAGAATGATTGAGAATTTGAGGCCTGTTATAATGGTTGTTAAAAAGATTGCTATAATGGTTGGAAGAATGGAGAGTTGTTGTGACTGAATATCTCCATAGATTAACATTTTAGAGATCACTTCATTATGATAATAAATGAGGCTAGATTTAAACACTAGAAGAAAATTTACCAAATTTTTTCACTTTTTTTGCTAAAAGTTTTTACATATTTTTAATTATTTTCACAACATATGGTAAAATGTTATTTCTTAACATTTGTACCCTTAGCTGGGAGTATACTAATCAGCTGTGAGTATGCACAATTACAAGGTGATCAGGCTCAAAAACTCTTTTGGGAGAGAAGTTGGAGCAGAAATGGACTAATTTTCTTTTTCTTCAGTTTTCCTTGCTTTTGTCTGATTTTTATTACTATTTAGCCCCCTCTCATTAGGGGTTGTCCTCAGTTAGCCCATGTGCTTGTTGTTTGCCTTCCAACTGCTTGTTGTGTGGGTGCTTCTTACCTTCAGCTTAATACGTCTTTTTCCCTTTGGTGGTCATATTGTTCATATATTTATGTAAAGTGCTTATACATTGTGCCTGGCTATGCCATCACAATTTTGCACAATATTTGTATCCTCTTGTTTAAAATATTTTAGTATGCTTAGATTTAACTAACCACTATTAATTACTAATTAATACAGGTATAATTTCTGTCACAGATCTATGTTTTGCCTTCAGAGTCCATCTCACAAGAGGAGACTGAAATAACTTGGCAGAGAAACGGATGAAAATAAGGTGGCGAAGGCCTGTCTGTTTATGATGGCCATGAGATTTTAGAACAGCCTTTCAGAAGAGGAAATTTAGAGGAACAAAAGCAAAAAAAACACAACAACAACAACAACAACAACAACAAAAACACAAACTTGTAATTTTTTAGGTGGATCTAATCAGTTTGTCCTATTTTTAAAAGGAGCAATATGTTGTCACTTCTGCAATGGCAGACAACCAGGTTTGATGACTCAGCTCAAGTTCTATAATCTTGTGTTCTCCTTCCATATGCTGGTTGCTGATTAAGTCACCCAAGGGAGGAGAGAATTAATAGTCCATGCAAATAGGAACTACTACAGTGACCTGCCATTATGCACATCCGGCTTGGAATATGGTTCTTCTGGACCCCTTTGTGAGTAAACCATTCACAACCTGCTTCTGCTTTTGTGAGGAGTCAATGAGCATTTAATGAGTAACTTCAGACTTTGCAGCCTTAAACAGGAATTGCACTGTTCCTCTCGGGATTTGGTCCAGGATTTTCATTTCTGTCCTATCAGCCCTAGAACCGAGGCTACTATGTGACCATTTTGGAAATATTATCTGTTTGGTCAAATTAGGATGACAGTTCAATATTTCTGAAAAAGAGAATCTTGAACGATCCAATAGGAAAATGGAATTCATCTTCTATCTTTCACTTCTTAATATTGCAGTAGGAAACTGGAAAACACGGTACCCACATTATGCCTTACCAGCAGCTACTCAGTCAAAGCAGGATTCATAGCAGATAGAGACAAATCATCTGATGGCAGAGTTTAAAAGAAACCTGTTACTATGACAACAGATAGGGTCAGATAACAAAATGAACAGACACTTTTGATCTTCAAAAAATTCCTTTTCCTTTGCTCTCTCCTCTGTTATCTGGACCACTCCATCAAACACCTAGCAGATAACAGGGTTGAAAACCCAATCGACCTTCAAGGAAGACCAGACAAGTTGGAAAGTCTATGGAAAGGTTACTATTATAGTGGAAACGCTTATGATGATATTTTCTCTGTGTATGTGTATGGCATGTGTGTGTATTTTACCAAAGTAACAGAGTACTGTTCAAAAGGCTTTACAAAAGCCTCTAACATTGCAATGTCGAGGTATTTTTTTATAATATCAGTCAAGGAAAGAAACTAGAATGTAATGTGATCTGAAATGATCTGATATATTCAGATCCTATTGTACAGTTTGCATATTGTGAATTAAAAAAAAAATATTTAGGTACTTTTGGATTTTGGAGCAGTAATTTATTGTGCATGCCTTACCACTTACTTCTCTCATGCTATGAAAGCCGGAAAAATACCTCTGAATTTGAAGCCCTAAGAATATTACCATGTCATATTTCAGTATTATTTTACAATATTTCAAAAGTTTGTATATTGACAAAAAGCAATATGTTACACACTGATGAGTTGGAAAGAAAATCAAAGCACCACATTACCACACTTTCAGTTGAAATGACAAAACAGCAAAGAGCGAATAAAAACCAGCAAAAATACATTAATTAAAGAAGGGAAAATGCTTCCTCACCATCTGAGGCTACTGAAGAAGTAAGTTTTCAGTGCACAGCTTAAAAAGTGTGTAGGGAATGGCACTTCCTGTATGTGGTAGTCCTGCTTTCCTAAAAAGATGTTTCAGCTAAGGAACTCACTTACATAGATGATCCTGGTTTTGGCCACAGTTTCTACTCTGACTTTATTTTCTTTCCAGTCCTCCTCCATACAGTAGTGCCATTGAATAGTTAAGTGAGACAGGGACTGTTCCAGACATTGTGTTGATTTATGCTAAGTATGAAAGATCTTCAGTATTGCATATCATAGGTCAGGAACCTCTCCTGATCTCTCTGGTCCTTACTTATCAATGGTAGGTATGTAGTATATTAAATTTCCTATGAGTGCCAGAGGAAAGATTTATTCTACACAAAAGCAAAAGTTGTGTGAACACTTTGCAGGGACTCTTGCCCTGATTTCCCTGAGTTTCACACAAAACCAACCAATTCAATTACCAGTTAAATTACCAATCACCAAAGAAGAGAAGACTCAGTGTTATGCTGTTACAGAAATTGCACTTCTACTTTCAATATTGTTAACAGAGAGAGACAAACAACCACTATCTTCACATTAATGAAACTGGATTGTTTTTCTTTGTGTTTTTCCCTATTTGACAAAAATTTATATTTAAAAAATATGAATTTCACCTGGCAAATATTCTGTCAAGGCAAGACACTATATTTGCATTTTAGCTGATTCTACACTAGCACAAAAAAAATGGCTCTGCTTGCTGGATAAGTCCCTACACTTCCACAAAATAATTTCACACTTCATAAGATTCACAATCTTTTGTTTCACAACTAAACTTTCAAAATAGTATTTTCAAAATATTTTTCGACTATTTTTCTATAGCTATCACAAAAGAAAAACTAAAAGTTTGGTGTTTATATTACATACAGTTATGTTGACTGCATTTTTCAGCCAAATATTTTACTTAAAATTTGGGGGGTTAAAAGTTTCTGAGATTTCTAATTCACTGTTTAATAGTTTCTTGTCCATACCAACAAGTGTGAGAGTTTGTTGGGTTTGGGGTTTTAGGACCCTTAATTTTCAAACTGAAAATCTGTATTTTCATTTAGCTTAACTGATTGTAAATATCATGCTCATATAGCTTATGGCCACAATTCTGACGGATAAAAAGACCAGAAAGTACTGTGCAATAAAAATTTTACGGTACTAATCAACATCTGTACAATAATCAACAACAGATAACCTTTGCATGAAAATGGTAGTACAAAGCAAGAAATGGACATGGCCCATGAAAGTAATTGCCTACTCTCAGCTGATCTTTGAACTCTTCAAGAAACCTGAAGGGAATCTTCTGTTCTCAGTGAAATAGTCTCAAAAGCAAAAAGAAAAACCATTTGTATTCTTTCCAAAAAGTACCATCCATAATCTAGCCTAATGGGGAGGCAGCCTTTAGGAAATTCTGCAACTGAGTAAAGATAGTACTATCTTGTTACACCTGTTTACCACATAAAAGTATTGCCTTGGTGTCATCCTGTGGACAAAAAGTCAGATTAAGGCAGCTTTGAATTTTGGAATGGTAATACATTGTACATTTCTCTCTCCTCATCACTAGCATGCGTGATTACACGATGTTGGGGCATAGCAGTCATGAGATTGACTTTAATATAGTAGTTGTTTAAACCATGGTTCTTTGTTTGCTTTATTTTTTATTGAGTTTTAAGCTCCCATCTTTTTAAAATTCCCTTGTAATGCCTTACAATTTCCTTGAAAATTTGTAACTAAGAGGGTGAGACATTTCTTTTTCTTTAAAAGTGAAAACTAAGTAATGACTTATGTCCAGGTTAGGTTTCAGCAGAAACCACATGTTGTCAACAACGGGAAAAAAAGATTGTTCATCAAAGTCTTAAGTCTGACTCTTATATCATGACTCTCACAAGACTCCTCATGCAGGTCTTGCAAAATTAAAAGGCTCTATATTTTTACTGCTGGAATATTTTACCTGGTATGTCCTGTAAATTACAATTATGCCTTGAAACTTAGGGACTATTAGAAAACAAAGAAGCCAAAGTAGCCAGAATGGAATGTCATGTCAGAAAAAATGGAAATTCTTATTTCTTTATTTCCTTAGCAGTTGCACAATGGAGTGGAACTGAAGTGATCTTAGAATCCAAATTGGAGGGGTTCTAAACTGTGTTTCCTGTGATGACTCGCTGCCTCATGTAAAGAGGAAACCTGCAACCTCTTCTAAGGGCAAATTCAGTGATTTTCTGTTGGCTTCTTCAGTGCTGGCAATTGAAAGCTACTCACAGACTTGTTGGGGCACACGATCCCATCAGGAAAAGTGCTACATGGGAGAGACGTGGAGCCAGCAGGCGTTCCCAGGAAATGCAGCTTGATGATGACCTGATTTGGAGTTCAGTGAGTGTCACTTCTCTATTTAAAATGCATATAAAATTGTCCCAGTATCTATTAACTATGGGATGCTTACCTGAAAAAAAAAAACAAAACAACAAAACCAACAAAAAGCACCAGGCAACTTTGCAACTGTCTACATACATTTGAAATTATTCTTAATAATAGATAAATATTCATAGGAGGACCGGGGGCACAGTCCTGGGAGCCCATCTCTCATCTGCTCATGTAGCAGACAGCATGATAGCAGCAGCTGCTACAGAATCTTTCTCCCCTCATCCTAGCAGGTCTCTTTTTCAAATTACTCAGCCCCTCTGCTGAGGCACCAGCAAGGTCACTGATTTCTGCTAATTACTGGAAACTGGACTTGGATGTGGAAGGCCTTTTGCTCAGGCCACTGAGGAGCTGCCAGTCACCTCCAAATATTACCTAATCTTGAGACAAACCAGAAAGAAAACAATCTGTGTTAGATGATTTTCAAGGACATGTGCTGTACCTAAGGAAGAAAAAACTATTATTAGAGAAGAAATATATACATGCTACGTAGTATGTACTTCATCAATGCATCTATGTCTCAAGCTAGAAAGAAAATTCCAATCCCATTTTTCTCTCAGCTGTATTCATACAGGAAAAAGCAATTTCTGATTTCAGAAAACAAATGTTCCTAAATAGTGAGTATACTTATAACACTTGCTTTTTTTTTCTTTAATATTTTTCCATATAAGAAAACCCTTCTGAGAAGTGATTTTTAGATAGTTCCACAAAGTGCTGATTTCAAAAAAACCTGTAAAAGGCCACAGCTCAGTAGCTATTCAACTTGCCTTTTTAACAAAATAGAAATGTGTAGGTGAGTATTGTACTATATGTCAATAAATGGAAAAAAAGAGATGTTAAAGCAAGCTAAATAATTGCCTAACAGTACTTGTACTAATGACCATAAACTTCTACTATGCTAATTTTTCTCTACACTTTTAATTACAGATCAATAATACTTTGCAGTTGACATTTAAAAATGCTGAACTGCATGTAGGAACACAGGCTGAATAAAAATATACAATGTGGTACTGAATTTGCCAAATCAATAAACTTTGCCATTTAACAAACAGTAGCATGTAAACAGTCACCAAAATTAGCAAGTGTAAAAGACTATGCTTCAAGTGCTTAATTATTTTTTAATAACACTAAGCTTCAGTTCATTGACAAAATTCCACTGCTGTGAAAACCACCCATTCTATTGTTTGTTTGCTTTATTTATGCATAACATCTCGTTCCATGGTTTCATAGCATCTCTTTCCATGGTTTGAGCTTAGTTCAACCAAAAGCTAAACTGCACCCATACATTCTCTTTAGGAAATAAGGTTCTTAAAGATCAAAAGGTGAATAATATAATTGCATAGATTTTAGCTTACCTTACCTTACTTAGATAAATTATCTTTTTTCCTTTTAAAATGCTTTATTGTGACAAGTACACTTAATAAATAGGATCATAGCATTAAACAGTAGTTACTTATGAGAATATCAATGTAATATCAATGATTCTGTTTGAAATGAAAGGCTAAAATCAATGAAATACCATTCTACTTTCCTATACCAGTTCATGCTAAGATAAGCATGAAAAGGCAATTTTTTTTCATATTCTGACTTTACAAAGTATTTTTCCTTTTTACTTATCTTTTATTTTATTTTTGTTTTTCTTTTTTAGTTCTTCTCTGAGTTTTGCAGCAGTACACTGAATTTTCAATAAGCACTGTCGCTACCTGATTCCCATACACACAAAAACATTTCTAACTATGTTGAATGTGTTCTTAACTCTGAGGAGTATGGAAGGAAACGTAAGTGAGACTGAACCTAATAATTCAGTGATTCTATGTTGCTAATATGTACCTTTAAAGTTCAAGTGCTGTTTTATTGTCTGAATTTTCTGGCCTGAGCTAAGGTTGTTGAGTTGAACATGGGTACCTAAAGCTAAGGTCGCAATCAGGACAACCAGCTCATGAATTTCTACAACATTATATAAAGCATGTGACCCCTACATATCATTTCCAACCTAAATGATCACTGTAGTAACGGAGGCTACAACAGAAATGTTCTTTTTTTGATACTGTGTAAGATATGACACCAAAGCTGGATATAACACGAAAATCCCAGCCTGTTAAAAATGTTACGTTTTCTAGAAGAAAAAAAATACATATTGAATCAGGACACCAACAAGAAAAATGGATACCACAGGTATCTTGGTCTTCTTGCAGCCGGATTTGGAAGAGGGAAAAGGATGCCAGGAGTAGGTGACTGGGATCTTCTGTCATCCTCCTATACTCTAGCTCATCAACTAGAACTGTGATTAGTATTTTCTTGAGAACCTCAATAACTGTAATTTTTACATCAGGGTGGTATATCAGAGAGTATAAAAAAATTCAGTTTGAGAAAGAAAAAAATGGATTTTCCATTGGTAAAACATTTCAGCAGATTATTATCAACAATCTCTATTTGCTGTTTACTTCCTGGAGCTCTCAATCAGAACTGAACAGATCAATAAATTGTCTCATTAAGGCAGCTGTTGCACATTTGTAAATTTAGAACTTCATTTTGCAACTGTTGTTGACATTAAGGAGCACTTGGTCTTGTAAGTGGTTCAAATTAAGTCCCCTTTAAATGAATGGATTTACTATTTCCTAACTTGGTTAAGTATAGAGCTGACTTAGCAAAATCTGGTTAAGGGACTTTACACAAAAGTAACTGTTACAAAACATGTCCAGTGAATAGACTTTTTCCCCTCAGGAATTTTCCCTATGTCATACCAGTCTTCTGCAGTGACAGCATAGAGTTATTTCTGACCCCAGCTATACCATAAGATCGTACACCAGCTTACACCAGCATAATGGTGGAAAGGAGACAGGAATGTGCTTGGAAAAATGAAATTTAGGAGGGTTCATTAGAACTGCTTCAGGGCTTTGTATTGCTACCACACATATGAGGTGGACCTAGAATTGTGATTTACATTATTTCTAAATGTTGGTGACCTGGTGTGCACACCAGTAGATAGTATGCCCAGGCATGACTGTCACAAGGTACGCCTGTCCCAATGTGGGCTGAAGAATTCCCAAGCACAAGCATTCAGCACAGGCTGAGTGGACAATGGATTGAGAGCAGCCCTGGGGAGAAGTGCTTGGAGGTGTAGGTCAACAAGAAGCTCAACATGACTCAGCAATGTGTGCTTGTAGCCCCAGAAGCCAACTGTATCCTGGGCTGCATCAAAAGAAGCGTGGCCAGCAGGTCGAGGAAGGTGATTCTGCTCCTCTACTCTGCCTTTGTGAGACCCCACCTGGAGTACTGCATCCAGCTCTGGAGCTCCCAACATAAGAAAGACATGAATCTGTTGGAACGAGGCCAGAGGAGGGCCAGTGAATCGATCACAGGGTGCAGCACCTCTCCTATGAAGACAGACTGTAAGAATTGGGGCTGTTCAGCCTGGAAAAGAGAAGACTCTGGGCAGACCTTAGAGCACCTTCCAGTGTCTAAAGGAGGACTACAAGGAGTCTGGAGAGGGACTTTTCACAAGAGCATGTAAGGGATAAGAGTGGGATAAGGGGAATGGCTTTAAGCTGAAGGAGGATATATTTAGATTAGATATTAGAAAGAAATTCTTTACTGTGAAGGTGGTGAGGCACTAGAACGTGTTGCCCAGAGAAGTTGTGGATGTCCCATCCCTGGAAGCATTCAAGGTCAGGTTGGATGGGGCTTTGAGCAACCTGGTCTAGTAAAAGTTGCCCCTGCCCATAGTGGGGAGAGATTGGAACCACATGATCTTTAAGATCCCTTCCAACCCAAACCATTTTATGATTCTATTATTTGATTTGTCAGGATTGGCCAGACACATTTCAAAACGTAGCTGGAAAATGAAATAAAAAAAACAACAAAGCAAACAAACGAAAAACCCAAACAAACAAGAACCAAAGCTCCAAACTTTGCTCCTGGGACTGTTTTTGCATTCCACACATCATATGTTAGATACATAGCCAAAGCAGTCTAGGGAGAATGGACTAAACAGCCAACATTTCATAAGGGTTGTTTTGGAAAAACTGTACTGAGTATGCTCAATAGTAAGAATCCCATCTTTGGTGTGTAAAACTTCCCCATTCTCTCTTTCATGACTGTGAACTACTGTCCCAGAGCTAGGTACATAACTTTCAGTTGTTGTGCCACAGTTCTACTGTGCCTGCATTTCACTCTGGATTTGATTCCCAGGCTCTGTACTGTAATGTCTGAGTAAGAGTTGGATGGTAAGCTCTACTTCATCTGACACAATGAAGACGGAACAGCCAGTCATTAGGGAAAACTTCAGGTCTGAGAGCATCAATTTAATTTATTTCCTTGACAGTTGCAACTGTGAACAGATTTCTTGCATTAGGTGTCAAGTATTTCTCGTACAGACAGTGCTGTGCAGGGACTACCTCCCTTCCATAAGTGCCAAGGTCTCAGGTAGAATGCAGAAGTTCCAGGTTGTTGGTACATCTCATTCACATCTGTTTTCATCTGATCCATGTCAGAAACTCTCACAAACGTAACCAAGTACCTTACTCATTCACTCTTTTTAGGTGGCACTAGGCCTATAGAAAAAGTACTATCTGTGGCAGAGATCACGGCAACATATGGATTCTATATGCCAGGTTGCTCAAATACACACTTGAGAATCAGGCTGAAGTCCTCAGTACGGTAACACTGAAATTATTTTTCATCAGTAGCGAAAAGAGAATATGAGACACATAACTATTTTTATGCTATCACTGTGCTAAAGAGAGAACATCCTCCATCTTGATCCTCCATATCTTAGCTGAGTGCTAGCTGGAGTAAGATAAAAGGCAGTGTCCAACTCCTTTGGCACTGTTTTGTGTAATATGCTAGCATTTAGCACTCTTGGAGAACATCTAACTGGATCCCAACAGTGAGATAAGCAGAGGAACATATAGCTCACATGATGCCAGCAGTATTTGATGAGTAACTTGATGAGGTTAACATGTGGTAGTATTGTAACAGCATCTTAGTATGTAGATCTTAAGAATATTTCACAACACTGCTGGTTCTCATTGTTCACCTCCACACTTTCTCTCTTGCCACATCAACTCCTACCCTTGGCCATTTGTCCTTGCCCTATGTTGCCTACTCCATTATGCTGGTGTGAATGTCTGTCAGATGGTGAACCAAATCAGGACTCTCTACATTACTAGCAGACAGAATTTTTTCAATCCATTTCACTGTGCGCTCACAAACACTTGTTTTGGCAGAGAAGCACAGCATAAGAACAGAAACTCTAGTCAAGAAAAGGAAGGAGAAAATTACAGCTTTAGATAATCTAAGCTGCCACTGAAATTAGTTATGATCTATTTACTCAGAGTAACTTAATGAGGGAATTCAAGCACCTTCATGTCCTGCTGCAACAGGAAAATGGCTAAGAGATTTTTTAATCATGACCTCATCCCCTTATTCCTGTATGTTTTGTCTGCCTATCATACTGTGACACTTGTGGTGCTCCACTTTGCTCTGTGCTTTGTACTTTTTGACTGACACCATATGCTATTTGACTTATACCGTAACTATTAAACTTCTGGTCACAGATGTCAGAAACAGTGAAGTTACTGTACCTCTGCTGAGATCACTGACGGTGTTAGCATTCAAAACTTCAGCCATTCAGAAAAAGAAGTAGATGTTTTGAAAGGCTTCTTCAAATACTGAAACAGCAGAAGTATTATGTTGTTGCAGCAAACTAGAATTTTTGGACACATAAATTTCTTTCAAATGAGAAATGTCTGTGAAAATATTTTGAGAAATATTGAGATATACTTAAAGTACAAAAAACTTGCTGTGTGTTTTGCTGCACTTGCCAAAAAGACTCCAGTTTCAGTTTGCCTACCAACAACACAGTCAATTTCAAACAATAACCACCGAGTTTAGTGAAAGCTTTTGGTTTGCTCTGACACATCAATATGCCTTCAACTCTGAATATATAACAAGGCCTGACTGACCATGGCAATATCCAGTATACATTGCCAAGTTTCATCCATATCACTCATAAATAATGAGTGACCCTAATTTCAGTTACATTAGTCTGCTTTACTAGTGCCTTTTCAGTTTTCCTTTTCCAATTCTTCTTCACAAGATAAAAGTAAACTAAAAAATACACTTACTAAATACAATTACTAAAAACATTCCAACAACACTTGAAAATTGCCTGTTCTCCAGTCAGTAATTTACAGATGTACAAGAGTTATCAACAGCGAAGCATTCAAGAGAAAAAAAGATCAGACTATTCCAAACACAAAAATACTCAGTTCAGCAGATCCTAATCAATCAAGCCTAAATATTATCTAGTTGGTTTTTAAATTATCGACTATAACAAGTAAAACATAAATTCTTAATTTTAAAAAGATAATCACTTAGACAAAAAAACAGCCAAATATGAAAAACTTCAAGCAGACAAGAACTGTATTCATGGTCTTACTGCTCCTCCTAGTTTAGCACTGTTAGCTTATAAAGGGCCTATGGACATTGCTTAGACATCAACATATTTAATTGGATTTTTTTGAAAAGCTGGTGGGAGCTATGTATCCCAGATCTTCTTTTCTTGTAAAGTGGATACGAGGCAACACAGACACTAAAGCAACAAAGGGAAAACTCTAAATTAAACCGATGAATGAATATCATTAAGGTGATTTCTAGAATTTTTTTCTTAGAATTCTGAGGAGATTTAATATTGGTGTGCCTAAGCTCTTGTCCAAAACATCTACCCTGTTTTCCTAACTGCCTGCAGTAGTATATTGACAAGCTGATGTGTCTCTATTTCATCAAGCGTGTGTATGGGAATGATGGATTAGAAAATTAATTAAACTACAAGCTAATTATGTTCAACAAAAGAAATACACAACAAAATAGTAACCAAAGCATTGTAACTTTTGCAAAGGTCCCTTATGCCTCAAAAATACACCAGTTTTCTTTGATCATGACAACAGAACCAAGGACAAAGGAAAACTTTATATTAACTCTTTGATTTTTTTTTTTGCTTCACTCTATAAGTTCTGAACAGCTCCCTCACAGCTTGCTTGTAATAAACAATAAATAGTATGTCTTAACAAAGATAGAAAATAGATTATTTTCTATTTACCATTGATTATATGACTGGGTTAAAGTGCTATGCAAGATACTTAAGTGTATAATCATCATAATGTTACTTATACAAGTCAAACCATCAGATTTGAGAGGGTTTCATAAAGTTACAAAGACACATGGGAGAGAAGGGAAGATAACCACCTATGACTGGTTCCTGGGAAGACTCAGCTCAGTGATCCCTCCTGCATTCACACTCTGCTCAGTGTACCATAAGCTATTTGTTATGTTCATCCCCAACAGCGTGTCCTTAAATTTAGTTGTATTTCTTTGGGGCAAAAGTGAAGAGAATTTTGGGGCATCACCAACAGGATTTTCAGATTCCATCAGTATCCCATACTGGAATGTCACACGCAAGTCCAGGGAACGCAGTGCAAGTGGCAGCAAATCAGAGCCTGACATCCCAGAAAAAATCGCTTATGGTATCAGTGAATTTTATAAGGAAGATTTAGTGCATTGAACCTGTCTGGACACCAGACACCCACCAAAGCTGTTCTATTGCTCCCCTCTGCAACTGGACAGCAGAGAGAAAATATAACAAAGGGTTCATGGGTGAGATAAGGACAGGGAGAGATCACTCACCAAATACCATCACAGGCAAAACACACTCAAATTGGGGATATTAATTGAATTTATTACTAGCAAAATCAGAGCAGGATAATGAAAAATAAAATCAATCTTAAGGAAGGACCTGTGAAGGACCAGGAATCAGAATGGGGAAAATTTCAGAAGTGGAAAAAGATGTACAGTGATTGAAAGGACTTTATGATACAGACTTTACAGTTATTATGTATATACACATTGTATGCTTCCCCAGAATTTGTATTTCCCGGGCATGTTCAGGTTTGTCCGCTTCCCTGCTTTCCTGCGGATTGGCCGGAGAAGCTGCAGAGAGGAGACAGCCTCCATTCGCCCCTTCTCTTCCCCGTTCCTCCCACATTCCTCCCCTCTTTTGCCTGTGCCCCTATCCTGATTTGCTTCCCTGTTTGTCTGTCTCATGCCCCACACTATGTTCTGGTCCTTTCTCTGCCTGAACTGATAAAGAATCCTGCGCACGCCTCAATAAACCATTCTACCTGCAGCCTACCTTGTGTCCTGGACCCGTGCTGTGCCACGGTCCCATCCCCCCTTCAGACTGCAGCACTTCCCCCCACCCCTTCTTCCCTCCTGAGCTCTACCCCTTCCCCACCATTAGCACAGGTTGATGGAGAATGGGGTTACGTTCATCACGGGTTGTATCTGCCACTGCTCACGGAGAAGAGTTGTTTCCCTCCTCCAGCGTGGGGTTCTTCCCGTGGGAGATCGTCCTCCGTGAACTTCTCCAAGATGAGTCCATCCCACAGGCAACAGTTCTCCATGAACTGCTGCAATGTGGGTCACTCTTCCACAGGGTGCAGTCCTTCCTGCTCCAGCATGAGTCTCTCCTGCTCCAACATGAGACAACACGAGTCCTACCAGGAAACCTCCAGTGTGGGCTCATCTTTCCACAGATCTCCAGGTCCCTGCCAGGATCTTGCTCCAGCACGGGTTTCTCACAGGTTCACAGTCCTCTTTTCAGCATCCACCTGCTCTGGCATGAGGCTCCTTCATGGGCTGCACATGGATCTCTGCACCCCAGTGGTCCTCCATGGGCTGCAGGGGCACAGCTGCTTCACCACAGGCTGCACCACGGGCTGCAGGGGAACCTCAGCTCTGATGCCTGGAGCACCCCCTTCCCCTCCTTCTCCACTGACCTTGGTGTCTGCAGAGCTGTTCCTCTCACATATTCTCACTCCACTCTTTGGCAACAATTACATCTGCACAATATTTTTTTTCCTGTCTTAAATATGTTATCACAGAGGCATTACCACCATTGCTGATTGGTCCAGCCTTGGCCAGCAGCGTGTTTGTCCTGGAGCTGGCTGACATTGGTTCTACCAGACACAGAGGAAGCTTCCAGCAGCTTCTCACAGAAGCCACTCTAGTAGCCCCCCTGCTACCAAAACCTTGCCACACAAACCCAGTATATAAGGCAATGACATTGACAAGGGGATTCATATTGGCAAAAGTCAGATTTTCCACTCTCAAAGCACTGACAAGGCCATCCTCCCTTTAAAATTCTCATATGTTGACATTAAGCCATTCCATGCAATGAAGATTTATGCTCCTTGAACATCTCTTTGAATTTCCCTGAATGCTTTGTACTGCCTAACTCTTGTACACTGACTACACACATTGAATAGAGCCAGGAGTTGGATACCAGCTGCACTACTCACTTAGAAGTCAAGAGAGGTGATTAATCTGCCACATGTGCTATCATTACACTGTGGCTATGGTCCCAAAGTGGTCCCAAAGAGCTTTGAGTTCAGAGGTACTCCAGGCACCCAGAACCTAGCATACTGCACTTTTTTGGCAGTCCACGCTGTGCTTTAGCTCAAGATACAAGTTCCATCTTCACCCTGGGTAAGACGCATCTAAATACTTACAGGAAGCATCCTGGAACCCTGAGAGGTAGGAACCCCGGCTGCATATTCTGCTGTCATTGCTGGGGCCAAGGGGACAGTCAGTGTCTGAACAGACTGCTGTGATTCATTTATTACTCTAAATGATGCTAATGTATTTGTTTCCATATTTTCATCCTTGAAGTTAAAGTGTGGTAATTTAGGTCTCTTTTGTTCCTGTGAACTCTATTTTCTCTAGTACTATCAGGTAATTGGCCTCAAATGCCTAAATAACAGCTTTCAGGACATTATCTAAATACCTGTGATCCTGAGTTTGCTACAGAAGATAATGGATACCACAGTCTCATCAGCTGTAGCTCAGCACTCATGCTGGGGCTGTTCATATTAGATGTTGCTAGGTCCTCAGACACTGGAAAAGTGAATTGTGCTTGTGGAGAAATTGCTGCAGCAAATCTGAGATAAAGAGAATGTGGCAGTGGTTCAGATGCCTTTGTGTACGTGGGCTCCAGCCATTGTCCAAATACAGCAAAGTAAGAAGAAATTTCTGGGATACATATAAGCTTCAAAAATTCTTTTTTTCCAGCTCTTTAGTGTGGAAGAACTCTTGCTCAAAAATTGGCAACACAATCTGCAAAAAATTTCCTTGCAAACTGTCTCAACAATCAAACTTGCCATTCTTCACTTTCTTGCTAGAATCTGATCTAGAAAACTATGTGTTTGTATTCTTCACATTTATTGGGTTTGTAAGTGATCATCTAGAATCCTGTACACTCCTCTAGAGCTGCAGACGTCATCATTCTTTGCCCCAAATCAAACCTGAATCCCAGCCAAAAAAAGAGGAAGTGAATCTAAAGATCAGAGTACACCATTACAGCAGTCTCTTTTGACTTTCTTGAATAATGGAAGGCTGAGATTTCCACTAAAGGTTTCCTACATAAATTCCACATATTGTAATTTAATCAGAACATGTCTTTTCTACAGTCCCCAACCTTTATTTTAAAATTTCAAGTAATGCAGAAGCTATCACTAGAATTAACATGTCGTGGTGATAGACAACAACAGTCCTCACCATTAGAAATATGCACTTTGTCTGAGTTTATTTCTCTTTACCATCCAATGGAAAGACCCTGTCATACCTTTTCAAGCTAGATGAACATCCCTTTCATCAGAACTATTTTGAGCTACACATACAATACAGAAGTCAACAGTCACTCAACTTTCTCTGATAAACAAAACTGATTGAGTTCTCTAGTGTGCCCCTTAATAGAGTTTTCTAGACCAAGAGTTTTTACTATTGCATTCTCCTGAATTCTTTGAGGGGAGGGTAGCTCAGTTCTGGCAGTGGTTGATATTTTGTTAGATCTGTTGGTGACCCAAGACACATATTAATGGTTTGTTTACCTAAAATAGTACGAACAAGGACTCTTAAGAACATGATTGTGGCAAAATTTATAGTGCTTTTCTTCATCCATGTTCAGGACTTGTAAAATACAAGATTGATTAACATGCAACGTGAATAGTCTTGTCTTTAATTTATAAATTCATTTCTACATTCAACTGAGTGAATAGTGGTTTTTTATTTTAAAAACATCTTTCCAACCCAATCTTATCAAACATTCAACTATGTTTATAAATATTTAAACAGTTACTAACTAACTTTTAGATTCCTGGAATCAGAGCTATTTATTTTAAGAGCTTTGCAAACTATGTAAACTATGTATGTGTCACTCCTTGAACCAACTTGTTTGGTGTATAGAGCTTCAAAACTATTATAAGTGTGTTTTTTAAGATAAATCTCTTGAAAAAAAAAAGAGTTGCTACTTAGTCCCATGAATTATGGAGCTGCTAAATTCCTAAA
The DNA here is from genome assembly GCF_036250125.1 of Pseudopipra pipra. Classification (NCBI taxonomy): domain Eukaryota; kingdom Metazoa; phylum Chordata; class Aves; order Passeriformes; family Pipridae; genus Pseudopipra; species Pseudopipra pipra. The sequence goes on from NC_087549.1 coordinate 64,599,292, forward strand.
CCTGACAAATTTACAATTTGGACCAGTACTATGAAAGTTGTGTATGTTTCAATTACCATAAGCCCTTTGGCAGAGCTCCGAAAGATGTCTGTAAAGTTTATTAAGATGTCATCATACTTTTGAACTCTGAATCTCAAATGTCCATTACCAAAATATCAGCTTAAAAAACCCCCAATGTATTGCTAGATGCAGATTAAATCAAGGTAAAATAGCTTCAGCCAGAAATTAGTTTAGTCTAACTATCTTGGCACTTACTTCAGATGTTGCAGATAAACCAAAATGAGTTACAGATGTAAAAGTGGGAGAAAAGACAAGAGGTAGTCACTGTAACAGAGGCTGAAAGCAATAATATTATAACAGCAATTTTCCAAAACCTAGAAAAAAAAATAAATTTCTGTTACTTCTAGGTCTCTGCTGATCTCTGAGCTATGACTGTCAAATTAAGCTCCTCAGCAACATAAGAATAGCTTTAAATTTTAGGATGTACCAGTTCCGTTTTTCAAGTACCTAATTACCAATCTCACATCCCAAATATTTTCTCCAGTATACAACTGTATTTGTGAGGCCCATGCTCAGCCTGGCTAATAAGTTGATTGTCATGACAGGAGGACAAAACTGAGAACATTTTAAGGACCAACTATCTTTTTGTATGTTGAAGCTGTCATGCTCTTTCAACCAGAGCATTTTTAGCTTTACTGTGATGAATAATTTAGTCACTCCTTGCTAGGGCTGTGGCCCGTTGTGGAGTAATTGGTGATCAAATTTATTGCTAATGTATTTGTATCCTATTTTGCAACTAGAGAATAAACACTTCTTATTTAGGCCAGCAACAACATACAAAAACCTTTAAACAATTTCAGATTGCTGAATGCTCTTCAGATGCAGAGGTCCAGTTAGACCAATTCCAATACAACTGGACATGCTGTAGATAGCAGAGGAGGCAGTTCTCATATACAAGGCAATGGATTGTGAACAGAAATCTAAAACAACAGGGTAAGCAACTGTAAGATTTTTCTAAATGTCTATGCTGGAATGGAATTTCAAATCTTTTTGAGAGAGTATAACCTATCTATCTGACAAGTTAAAAAGTGAATATTTAACAAGTATACTTGAATAAAGAATATTCATCAATTCACATATCGTATAGTTATAGATTATGTTTGTATATCAAACAACTGTCATGTATTTTTTTCTGCCATCTGAAAACAATATTGTTTTACTGCCCTGATTTCATAGTATAGGTAGGCTGTGTAAATTAAAAGCTCTTCTATTTCTATTAAAGTTTAAAAGTATTCAATGAGCAGAGGTGTTGCAGGAATATAATTCAATTTAAGACCAGTAATTTGTGTAAATAAATGTCTAATATGAAAGAATCACCACAAGTGGAAATCAAGAATGTTCAATTTTTCATGATACGTATCAAAAGAACAAAAGACTTCGTGCTCATTAAAAAAAAGTTCTAAAAATAACAAGGTTCAGATTCTCCTATGGGTTCATATGAATTTTTTATTTTCCATTTGAAAATTAGGATTGTGCCATATACATGCTTTTTTTTTTTGTGCATACATGAATTGAATTTAAACTTTTCTGTTAAATTATTAACCGTGGGTTTAGTATGCTCTAAGGTGAGTAAATTAAGAAACAGTGGATTGTAGGAGGTGTAAAAAGTGCTTGTATCAGGGGTACTGGTATTAAAATTGCCTGGCATTATCCAGGAATAGGTACTTAATATTTCTTTGCAACCATAAGAAATGCGTGCCTGATTTTAACCCTGGGGTTTTTTTGGCTTTTGTTTAGTTTACGGACTGATTAATGCTAGTAGATTACAGTAGGCAACGTTCTTTCACACAATGAAGTTTAATTGAAACTAAGGGGGTTGCACAACACACAGGAGCTGCTTCGAGGTTAATATCTATATCATTTAGGTATCTAAATATCAGTCTGTTCTAAAGGTTTGGAAATATTTTTGTTCAAATGTTAAAGGAGCAGAGGAGATACTTTCTTTTAATAAGTGTCACTTTTGATCTTTAGCAACTGAACGTGGATAGTTTATACAAACCAAATCTAGATTTGTATTTCAATAAATTAGAGGTAATGTAATAAATTACTAATTTTTCAATGAATGAAGCAAATTACTGTGAACTCTTTTTGAGAGCAATAATGTCCACTTAACGGCTGGAGTTCAAGATAATGTGGTTTTGCTGGTTTTTCTTTCACAAAAGCACAATTTCTTATCATTGATTTAAATGTAATCAGCCTGGAAGGGGTAAACTCTGAGGGTTTTCATGACTGCCATGAGAAAGACTCTTTCTGTGCAATTTATTACCTAACTTCTCCAGTCTATGCATTCTTCAATGTAGCAAGTGCATCACTTGAACGCTGTAGTGGGAGACATTCAGGTCTCAGGCTGACAAGATAACATCCTGTTGGCTGCAGTTTGGTCAGTTTTGTCCACTTAGAAATAAAGGCTTCTGGTAAAATTGTGATCTCTAGTGTGCAAGCAACTTTCACACTCAATGCTGTCAGCTCATATAAATAAATATTTGTGATTATAAAGATTATTATTTTCAATATGATTTTTATAGGCCTCTATGTGAGAAGACATCTCAGAGAAAATGCCTTCCTTATGCATTTTAGAATTAGCTCAGTCTTCTTATCTATGGAGATAAAATTAAGCTTGATTAAGCTTAGATGTGATTAGGCTTAGATGTGGCAAAGACATTTAGCTGATCTTTAGGTTGAATATAAGTTCTCCATGCTGAGATTTTTATGGAGTTTTAGAAAAATAAAATTTTATATCTATAGTTGAGCTGTTTACTTTAGACTGCCATTACAATAAAGGGAGAGAAGTAAGTGCTTCTTAAAAGCAGTTCAGCTGTCCTATTTAAAACGCTTATCTTAGTGGCTCAGGAGATGCCTGTTTTCTTCCACTGACCACATAGTGTGACTGCATCGGGACTAGACATCATACTTATAAAGGAAAAATTACAGCAGAGGTATGCATCCTCAGTGATGAAGGTAAACTTTTGTTATACTGAGTTTTAGGCCCATTAGGAGCCTTTTTATTCTATGGCCATTGGGCCACAAGATGTTGTTAACTCATCTCCAGTTGCTAGTTCAGTAGAAGTGTTTTTCCTTTCTGAGCATTTGATCACCTGCCCATAGCAATTTTGTGCAGGATTATAAAAATTAATGTTTAAATCATCTGCCATGTCTCTCATATATAAGAGTCTGTAGTGTGTGTATCTTTTTCCTATCAAACCTTGATGACTATGTGTTCAATTTTTGAAGTCCAGGTGAAGTTGGTGTCTGTACTTCAGTCCATATAAATCAAAATGAATCAAAAGTCAATGGTTCTCAGCCATAAATATAAGGTGGGGTAGTTGCTGTCCCTTTACAGTAAATTTCTTATTCTTTGCTCAAAAGATCTTTACTTTTTGCCAAATGTTGTGGCCTCTGTTCACACAACTTGAACTTAACTTCAAAAGCAAGGAATACATTTGTTTTTTAAAGTGATCATTTGAAGCCTGACTAACCATTTGTAAGTTACTATACTAAGCCAAGACTTTAGGCCCTCTAGAGTGAGCCACTAGAAACATTTTAAACTGAAAATACCTACCTGACCATGTGGGTTAGTAATGCTATTAACAAAGTCAAAATATATCAGAATAATAAAAATACTAAAGAATATTATTTTGGTCATTATATTTTAGAAGGAACTGTGTCTGATCTTTCTCTTTGACTTAGTAAAGTGTTTAATACTGACAATACTTACTGAAATAATTACCTTTATTTGTCTAACATTAAGTTCATAGGAATGATAACATCAATAATAACATTATTTGGAGAAAATAAAATAGGTAGAGTAATTACAAAACTCTGCTTAATAAAAACCCAACTCCTCTGCCTTTAGCATTGACATAATATAGCTTGGTATAATGATTATAGTTTTTAAGGGAAAATAACCTTACCGTCTTTTTTATTTAAATTACATATATTATATAATTACCTTCAATGTAACCATCTTATCTCATGGAAGATCTGCGGTAAGGGAAAATAACTTACATCTAATGACTTTTTCTGGCACAATCAGTCTTTCATTCTATATCCTTTTATGTGAATGAGAATACTGATACAAATTTGAAAAGGAGAGACTGGAAATGCATAAGAAACACTGCCTCAAAGTATCTAGATAATATAGACTAAGTAGACCTTTCCAGTCATTTGATACCCAGATCCTATTCCCTGAAACATAACTAGATCTAACTCATCTTGCCAATCTCTACTCAGGCTTTTTCAGAGGGCCAGGGGTTTTTGGGGTTGGTTTTTTTGTTTGCTTGTTTTGTTTTGTTTTGTTTTTTGCTTTTGCTTTTTTGGGGCACATCTTCAAACTTATTCCCTCCTCCTATACCTTTCACTTTCCTGTCCCAGTTCTCTTTGTAGGTGCAATTTCATAGGAAAATGTTATCATATCACAAGACTCTCTTTGCCCTCCAGCGCAGCTACTAACTGAAACTTATTATGCTAGCAAATTTCACTATAAAGTCACTTGTGTTGTGAACCCAATAACAGGATCAGAGAGCAGGGGGAAGGGGGAATCTTTGTGAGAAGGAGAGAAGCTAGCATGGGAGCAAGAGAAGAATCCAGAAAGCTGGAAGCCCTCCAAGTCTTGTTTCTCTGGATGATGCTTATTTTATAGCAAGCCATGGGCTCCTGCAAATAAGTTAATCCATGTCATACAGAGCTGAGACTAAAGGATGGGTGACAGTTGCTCCTTCTGCCAGCCAGGCAATTTTATGGCAGACAGGACCATTGGCATTTGTATTGTACGGTCCTTTGCGGGATACAGGACCCCTGGGTTTTAGATTTGGAAGAGTTCATGGTTTTGACTTATTTAAAATGAAGAAATTACCACAGTCCTATCAAAGCTGCTCTAGGAGAGCCAGTGGCTCTTCTGGGCAACCAGTCAAATGATCATTTCTGTTCATTACATCTGTTGTACCTGAGAAAAGAAACAGAAGCTGGGGAGCACTGCCGGAGGCCAAGGAGGAGGCCACTATGTATCCCAGCAGCTTTCCCCATTTCTTATGAAACAGAGCCACCCTCAGACACAGACACCTTCCAGTTTTCCATTTGCAAACCCTTCTCTTGGTACCCCAAGTATTCACCCATTTGTCTTCCCTGAGATTGGAAAGATATGCATAGGCTATGCTTTTTCTCAGGTATTCTTGAGAGAAGGTATGTTGCCCTATCACCTGCTGTTTATGATTTTGTGTAACTGAACTGGAAATATGCAGATTATCTTTTAGCTAATGCCAAATACAGAACTACAGAAAGCTAAACAAATAATTCATCTGCTCCTGGCCATAGATTTGGCAAGACTGCAAATTATTGCGCATGGGGGCTATATAGGCATAAGGAAGAGTACTGTAGTGAAGTCTGAGTCATTCTCCAACATAGAGAAAAGAATGTGCCTCTACTTTGGGAAAATACAGATGACTGAGAATAAATGATGGATTGATTAAAAAGCATATGTTTTTGATGAAATTTGAAATATAGTGTCACAAGTAAGTCATACTACAGTCAGTGACTAATTGAAGCCCCTTCAGCAAATAAATATCTGTGTCATGTGTGAACCAGAAGAGACCTAGATTCCTCTGGCTTCAAACCTTGAAATTGAGTTGGCATCAAACTGTATCTTGGTGTGGTGATTAGCCACACTATGAGTAAGCTTGCAGCAATGTTTCTGTTTGAAGATAGATTTTCAAATCCCTCGAAAAGCCACATGCAGTGATGTCACCTTGAACACTGACAGGGTGAGTTTTTCTTGGGTCTTTCATATTTGAAATCTAGGGTTAGAAGTCCCACATTCTGGATGCACCCAAGAAACAGAAGAATGTTTAAGTAAAAACAGCAGGGGCGAATGAAAGGGGCTGATTGAGCAGATCAGTGCACATGTCAGTGAGAGAGCTGATATAGCCTGAACTATAAGTGTTTAAGAGCCCTCTCTAGGATGATGCACCCCATTCCACAGGTTTACAAAAGGATACCTGATAACCCATTTCTACAATTCTTAGGAAAAGATCCCTTGGCAGGATTTAAAAAATGAAATATGACAGTCTTTACAGCAGTCTTTTTCACTTTGAGACCCTAGTTTGTGCTGAAGGATGAAAAGAGCTCTTGCCTGCTTGATGGTGCTGTCAGTATTAAAGCTGTATGTAAGGGACTGAGATGAAGTTGCAGCTTTGTTTTTCAATGCAACACTGCTTTAAACAGCTGCTACAAAATCTGATTGAGAATTGCAACTATTGTGTTCAGGATGTTGTAATCAGATTCCTTTTTTCAAAACTTTTTGTAAGTGCTGCTTGACAGCAATAGGACTGTGTGGCAGACCCTCAAAGGAGAGGTGATTGCTGTGTTTTGTGGCATGAGAACCACAGGAATGCAAAAAATGACAATTGGGAGTCTTTCATGTTTGTGCTATTATGGATTCTGTGAAGTTAATGTTAACTGTTCAGAGTGTCTAAGATTAGTCAAAGCTTCCTTTAAATAGCACATTAATGTACTGGATTGTTTTCCATGTCTGTTGAATTTTAGCAAATTGTTCAGTTGCCTCAATATTGTAAGTTTAAGGAAATCCAGCTGTCAATTCCTATTAAACTGGCCTTAGTTTTATATTGTTAATTCAGTTGTCTTTCACACTCTAGCTCCTAAATCTAAAGAACTCTTTACAAAGGCAGATTTATGATAGATGCCATCTGGCCTGATAGAAGGAAACAGATATTGATTTTTAATATTTTCTCCAAACTTGTTTACTCTAGGATAATACAGCAGCTGTGTGGCGGCTTGTCTAAGAGTGGAAAGGATTATTACCAGTGCCTTTTGATGAGATAAATTACCTAGAATGACTTGAATGGCTAAAGGGTATACTTTGATGTTATGTCGCTTCATTTACTCTTATGACTAAATGATTATTGATTTTATATTTTTAAGCTCTTGAAACGTGAAAATAAGTTGGTAGAGAAGCCTAGCTGTGTTAGTTTTATTAATTTATTTCTGCAGGGCATAATTCACTTTGGACCAGGTTGTGAAGGTTTTGGGTTCATGACCGACTCCAGATACAGTTGCAAAGAAATGGCTTATTTATATAGTCATTGCAAGTAGTTCCAAAATCAATACAGTCTGGGATTGGATGATTAAACTTAGTCCCTTTGTGGGATTCATTCCTGTAGCTACCTCTGAAATGATCTTGACTGAAGCAGATTCATGTGATCCAGTCTACAAATAGCAAGTTTGTTCAAGTTGAAATACTATTTTTTGCTCATCATTTTTTTTATCTACTCTGTTCACTCAGTGACATTTTAACAACCAGAAAAAAGCGGTTGATTGACTACTTCAATGAAATCACTAATCTGCATTCAAAGAGTTGCCTCCAAAGACTACTTAGATTTTTCATGGATAGATTTAACTACTGCTTTGATCAGTTAGTCCCAGTATGCAGTGGATTTAGGTCTCTCTACTTATGTAGGCAGCAGGAATCCAAGGTGTACACTAAACCTTTAAATAGTCTTCGCAGTTCAAAACAGCTATTTGCCTTTTGTGTACAGCAGACACCTACATATTTCTGTGAACTATTGCCTCTTCTATCATCATTTAACATGTTGGTGCCATTTAATGTTTGTCTGAAATGTGACTCTCTTGTCAGTCTATTGAAGTATTTTGTAGACACTGGAAGAAGTGCAAAAATGTGCTCAAAAAAAAATTCACTCTCTCCATTTCCCACAATGACTATTTATATATGCTCTTTGCTTGGCGCCTTTTAATACCTTAAATGGCAATATTTTTAAGCTTAATTTCTTCTGGAAAGGTTCAGCAATGAAAAGAAAGTTATCTTATTTAGTCTCAGAAATTGGGATTCAGAATCCTGACATTTCATTTATATAGACCCTTAGCAAATTATAAATAATATTGCTAATAGTATTTAAAGTGTCCAAAAGGAGCTGAAGGCAATAAGCTATAACAAAAGCCATGTCTCTAAAAAAGTTGATTACTTGGAAGAGTTTAGCAGTGCATGAACCTGCACAGGACTGTCTAAACTAAAGAATAATATTTCATGATTTAACAGTACATATCTATCCATCTCCTGTACAGGCTATTAACCATATGCTTGTATCTTGTTCAGATGTAACTAAATGTGGATTTGTGTGGGGTTTTTTTAAATATATGTTTCACCTAAAACTGTGTATTTCTAAAACAGAGAGATCATTCTAAATATAAAGTTTACGTAGATAATAACATTTACTTTATATGTGTGTGTGTGTGTGTGTGTATTGTCACTAAAGAATATTATTCCCTCAAAGGATCTTTCATTGTAATAAGCCTTGGCAGCATATTTTACAGAGTTAAAAAAGGTGTAAAACACTTTTCCTTACTTTAGCCACATGATATGTATAATTAATGTGTAGTAAATTTTATTGCCCAGTTTAAGGCTTGTTTAAATGCATAGAATTTGAAGTCTAATGCAGGAATAAAATAACTTTTGGATCAGTGTAATGTAATATGTTGATCCATTTTACAGGGTGGTGGTGATTATTTAATTAATCACCTTTTGACAATTATTCACACTGGTCCAAATCAAGGTCTCCATTAAAACCAAAGAATAGCTTCATTACAAATGACCCATAAAAGTGTCAAGTGCTGGCAGTGAAGACAAGTAATTTCCTTTCCCTTTAAAACCATTAGATCGAATGATGGGGGTGGGGAAAGTGATGAAGTGCGTAATAGTGTGATTACAAAGAAAAGCTTAAGCAGTAAATTTGACAGCCATGTTAGAGTGGATAGAAGATAAGGGTTATAAACTGTTGGTTCTATACCTCCAAAATCTTTTAATTTTATAAGAAGACAGGAATGAGTGGATTATATTTTTGAGAAACTTTTTTATCCTCTTTTAGTGTTTACTTATAAATTGAGATTAGAAAATTCTCTGACTCAAAGCCTTGGAGATATAAAATAAACACTGTATTGCCTTCTGAATGTTGCTCAAAATAGCAGCTAATTGAGACAAAATTGTTTTACAGCTCTGCAACTATTTTCAAAGCCAGCTTATCTACAAAATCTTTTCTATATCTTATTGGGGAGGATAGCAGCAGGACCTTTATGTCAGTGTAATTATATCGGGCACTTTCTTTTACATCTGGAAAGTACCAAGAACTACCAATTGATCTTTTGTAGAGATAAAACTGCACTCATCTTTGATTAAAGGTAAATACTGCACCTTTTGCTGAAAGTCCTTATGTTCTTGCTATGCCAAAACATGTGAAATTATTTTAATTTTCAACTTCTGATAAAACCTTGTATATTTCTCTAGTGACCAGTGCAGTTTCTGTAAAAAAGGATTAATTTTTACACCTTTCAAATCCTAATGTCATATTTCAGTTTAATATTAAATTCTGCCAAATATGCACAGGCTGAAATTATCCAGGAATGTAGCTTCAGAAAGTATAACTACAATATTAGAGTGTCACTTTCAGAGGGGCTGAAGAAAGCATTATTCACAAACCACATTGATTTTGAACACACATATAATAGAAGTCATATACTTTGTTGTAATTTTGTTTGCTTTAACTACTTTAGATTGTGGAATAAAGCCTTGTTAAGGAATTCCATATAGTGACTTTACCTTTTATGACCTGGCTTCAAATTGTGAGAGTTAACAGGTGGTGGTGATTAGCTCAGCTATCATCACAAAAAAATTCCATAAAAATAATATTTTCACCCAAGATTCTGGGTAATCTTGCTGGTATAGATTCCACTTACTACAGGAGATGAATATGTATTTACTAGTTTTTCAAAAGAGCAGCAAATATTGACCAGTCCTAGAGACGTATTTGTTAAATCTACTTGTCATTCTTTCTTTGATCTTCATTTGTTTTAAAATCTTGCACCTAAGGTTGGACTAGTTACTGTAAAAGATCCCAAAAGTTCAAGTGCTGCTTCTAAAAACTAATGGCTATTGACTTTCATTAGGATTTCTGTGATGTTATCTAACCCTGTAAAGACATTTGCGGTATGCAGTTTACATTGTATCTAGTGATTGTATAATCATTATTGATTTTCCTTGTGTGTAGTACCTATGTCAAACAACCTAATATATTTAAATGGTGATTATTTCAGCAATATATCTATTATTAGATAAGATCAAAGGCAGTTAAGTGTGTAGCAGATAGCGTGATAAGATGATATAATGTGTATTTGTGCCAGTACCTGTGCCCTTTTGTGCATAAAACTGCAATTCATAGTCTTTAATAATTAACTCTCTGAAGCATGTTGTGATTTCCATCCTATAGTAGAATAAAGTATGACAGATGGATTAAAGGAAGCCCACTTTTTAAGCAAAAGATCTAGGAGTTATGTAAATGTAATACAATTAGATGAATTGCTTTTCAAAGACCATGGGAAATCACTCTGTATATTCTGTTCACTTCTTGTTTTCCTACCAGTACTTCTGAAGAAAACTAGAAATATATTTAGAAAGCTGTATGATTTCCCAAAGGATATAATCACTGTTAATCCCATGAGTACGGATTAACAGAATAACTCGGCCCATAACAGCAAGTGATTTCTCAGGCTAATCTCATGAGTAGAATGGTTATTGTATTTTATTAGTGGTCAAATAATATTCTACTTGGACTGTAGTAGAAAAGCAGCAAATCTAATTCATTCATTTAATATCAAAGAATGCTATACTTTACTTGTGGAGTTCCTCTTTTTTACTAATATCATTTAATTAAAATACTTCTGCTCAGTAAATAAAAGTTGCACTATACATTTAATGCAATTTAAAAAAAAAATTAAAAAGAACCCCAACACTCCTTCCCCCCCCAAAAAAAAAGAAGTAAAATGTGTAAATATACCTGTAGTGTTGAGGTGGAACTAGAAACCCCAGCTTTCTGTTCTGTCCTGTCTTTTTACATTAAGATTTTGTCACTTTCTGCATTGCTCTAAAAAGTAGATGCATTTGAAAATACAGTATCTGTGCATACAAAATGTACATTTGAACGTGTAAATGTACTTTGTTAGCAAAACTTTATTACAATTTTTTAACTAGTTCTGAAAGATAGAGACCTGTGATGGTAAAACAGGCTTGCATTCATTTTCTGTGACTCCCTTTTCAGTTCTGAAGTTGTTCCTATGCAAGTATGAAGCCTCAAATTTGAGTTATTGCTCACAACTCACTGTGCTGTGTGCATGTGCCAGCTCTTGTTAGTATTAGATCAGGATCCTCTCTACCACTCTCCATTACACAGTATTGAGATGCATGCTTTGGCCACCCTTTAGTTCCTATTCATTTTCTTAAAATTACTCTTTGATTTCACTCTTTCTCTTCTTCATCCAACTGTAAGAGTGGAAAACATTACCATCCCAAGCTATATCTTCCACTAGGAAGTTACCAACATTGACAGTAAAATGGTTGAGGAAATCATGTCGATCTTCCCCAATTAATCTCAAGGAAAATCAGACATATTATTTAAATAATTAATATGATTGTGTGCCATAACCTGTGTGAATATGCTGAAGCAGTTGAGGAATGTCTCAGAAACTCCTCTTGAAGCAACTCAGGACTGAAGGAGATCATTCTGATGATCAAGTACTAATGGGGAAACTCCAGCAGACAGTAGCAATCAGGAGTCAGAGCATTTACCTGTTCACCAATATAGCTGGATTAGGAACAGGATGCCAATTCCCAGTGGTCTGCTTTCTTTTATTCTGTCCACAAAGATGAAGATGCCTACCTGGTAGTGCCACCTCCTGTCTGCTGCACAGGAATGTACTCTAGTGTTAGATACTCAAGATACTTACTTTGCCGTAGTTTTCCACTGTGGCCTGTTTTTGAATTCCCACGACGCTCCAAGATGACCCCCATCATGGGTAAATGTGAGAGTCTTGATGATGGGTATTCTCCTGTCAGATAGGAAAACACTGTTTTCAGTTGGAAAAGCTCCTCTGACTGATGGCGAAGCTCCTTGGTTGATTCTCAATTGTGGGAAAAAAGTCTTTTTCGTTGAAAAATTTCCTTATGTGACTGAATGGTAGAGCTGAATGATAACTTATTTATTTTAATCATTTTCTCAGATCCTGATTGTGCAAATCTCACAATCAAAGCAATTGCAATCAAAGCAATGTGAAAAATTTGAATAATTCTGTTAAGGCTGGTAGAATAGCAAATGTAGCTATAAAGGTACTTACCATATGGGAGTGCTAAGGACAAATTTTAGATTGTAAAGATGATTTCTTCATGTTCCACATTAACTAAAGATGCCTTATTCAGAACAAAGAGTTGAAACACTACAATAATTATTGACCTGACATTACAAATTGACATAGCTGTTCCTGTGCAAACCATCCAGATAGGCTCAACCGTAGGATTAGGACCTATGTAATTATCTGTGTTGTACATACAGGTGCACCAGCTGAACCTTATGCTACCCTGTACTGTGTCAAGAAGGTAAACACGAGTAGGAATTGGTAGTTTGAAGAAGAGGAGGTTCCTAAATAAAGCCTAAATAAAGTTCTCTTCACAGAGAACATCCCACCTTTCATCCACTTTCTCATGATTCATGTCCATCTCAGTACTGTTCAGAGCTGTGAAACAGTCTCACACAAGAATAGGTGGAAAAGCGCAAATGACTTGTTCTGAGGCATTTATTTCTGTGAAGAAAGTGCAGTAATGATGTTTTAGTTTGCATTTAGAAGCTTAACTGTAGAGGAGCTTCTTTATTCTCTGGTATATTACACTTGGAGTAACAATGCCATTATTTTTGCAAGACTGCTGTTCAGCCTGTTGCAGGCATTAGGAAAAAATGAAGAAAAAAAGGTCTATGCTAGTCATGTCTGGAGTCTACAATTCCTTCTGCTACAGTCAGAGTGTGGGAGAAGTCAGAGTAAGCAGCCAGGAGCAATGCTATGAGCAAGTTTGCAGGGGGTATCTAGGTTGTCAAGTTATCCTCCTACATTTCTGAATGTGAACATTTAACTAAAATACTCATTTGTTTACTTTAAAGTAGTCTTTTCCATGTTCAGGCAACAAAGCACCCAGACAGGAACAAACTTGCTCTTTATGTAAATGCATATTTTAATAATGTTTTAATGTATTTTTTCAGTAGATATAGTTCTTTCTCAAACTCCAGGCATATAAACAATCTAAATGAGTCTGTATTTACTGCCTGAAGCTTTAAAAATATCTATTAAACAAGTTCAAGTAAACCCCCCCAAACCTTAAATCTTTTTATGCCAAATACTAAATCTCATGGCATAAGGATCCAGAGGCCAAAAGGATGCCAAGGGGCAAATTGCAGATGGAGCCTGTAATTCCATGTGTCCTTGAATTTTATTGTACAATTTCTGCCATTCTTAAGGAGTGCTGAGAGGAAGCCAGGAGAAGCACGTTGAGAATTAGACTACGTTGAGAATTACGCTGAAGACTCTGTAGTGGCTGGTTGCAGCAGCATAACTTCTGCACATCATAGCTTTGGGCTGCGAGGAAAAAATCCCCCCCCTTTTAACTTCTCATTGTTCTTCTCCTTTGCTAAGTCCATTCAGTCAGCCTTTGAGCAGGACACGGAGGAACTGAAAAGAAATTCCATTCATCCATTGCCACAGTGCTTAGGGACTTGTGCTTGAAATAAATTCAACCTCCAAGGTGTCTTTAGCACCAGGACAAGCTTAGAGTAGGTTTCTTTAGAGCAAGATAACCATGTATGCCATCTTTGGTATTTTATTTTGTTCTACCTTTGGATGTGTGAGAGGCAGTTTTCCCTCTCTCTTCTTCTCAGGCAATTGCCCCTTCCCAGCTGTGTGACAAAGCTTGGGAGATGGACACCCAGATGGACATGGCCTTGTGGTAGGCTCTGTAAACCCTTAGAAAAAGTTCACCTCTAGATACATAATCCGATAGAGAGATACGTACTTCCTTCTGTCTTCTACTGCTAATTATACTCTAGCCAAGGACTTCACCGCATATCCCAATCTTTTCTTTTTATTTGACAGACCATCCTGGCTTATGTGCATCCTTGCCTCTGCCAGACTCACCTTTGCTACACAGCTACTGAACCCATCTGAAAATTTTGGTGGGGAAGAAAAATCTCCACCACAAGAAAAAATAAGGAAAAAAACCGCTGTCACTTTTTTCTCCTATTTGACTTTGGGACAAAACTAAGCCTTTCAAAATATTCCATCCAAACCGGTGGGACTTAAAAAGGGAGAAAAAGTGGGAGAGATTATTGGTTTCACCTTTAAAAACTAAAAGACTGGTAGGAAATGTATACCTACAGATTTCTCCCATGTGAGACCTACATGGTGAGACATAGAGCAGGGATGTGTTTGTCTGCTGTTGCAAAGGATCATCCTAAGAGCTACTATTCCAAAGACATCCCATCACGTTATTTAGGTTTCATCAAGAGATACTGGGGGGCGAGTACCCAGTCAGTTACAGATACAGGTTCTGCTGTCACTGTACAGTACCCAAATTAAATCCACTTACTCTAAGCCCTTCTGGAAGTGTTGCAGCTACTGCATTTGTTTCAAAAAAAGTCTGTCTTTTCGTGTGCTAAACATGGAACAGAAGATATTTTACTGAAATTAAAAAAAAAAAAACAACCACACTGTATTTTAGGTTATAGTCATTACTTATACAAAATAAATGATCAAAACTAAGTAACAATCTCACATCTCTCTTTTGAGATTTCTATACATAAAGAAATTGGGTTATCTACAAACACATTATGGTTTTGAAATGTGTTACTGCATTCTAAACACTTGAATTAAAACAATTTGGTTTGAATTGTACTATTATAGCAGACTCAAAATCCTTTTATCAGAGGTTTGTTTTTTTTCTTTTCTCTCTTTCTTTTTTTTTTTGGTATTATTAAAGGTTTTGAAGCTTTGTTATTCGAATGAGATAAACACTATGGTAACTAGGAAAGCCAGCATGTTTTAGAAGTCTGCGGTTTTGAGTGCTTTCCAAAGAGACAAGGTAATATCTGTATCCTAATATTCTCTCAATGCATGAAATGTAATAAAGGAGGGCTATTTCAATAATATTCCTTAAAAGCTATTAGGCATAAAAATCCTGAAACAGTGGAGATAGTCCTTGAAGCATACCCCGGGGGATCAAGGTCAGTCCTTATGTCAAAGTATCTCATAATGGGGGAATCTTGTTTTTTGCAGAGTAGAACGCAATGTTTTTTAAGTAAATCCTAAATACTAAGGAAAAATGTTTCACTTCCAGGTTTGTGGAAATTTTACCTGTGTATGTCCTTTTTTGGTGGGCAGGTGGCTTAAATGGTAATGTGAGAAGAATACCATATTGTCTTTGCTATTCAAGTGAAACAGGAAGTCAGTATTAAAAATTTCCTGATTGAAACTTACTAAGTAAAGATGGCCAAATTTCAAAAACCTTGAAGTCTCTGAAGGCTTCTGAACTGTACAAATGTTTTGGATGTGAAAAATGTGGACAGACATCTTGTGAGAATTGCCTGTTTCATTTCAGAATGTGTGTCCTTCAGACTTTTCTTATTTCCTTTTTTGAATCAGAGCCATGTGCATAAGGACATATGGCATTGTGCAGTTACTAATGGCCACAGATCCTTCAGAAGGTGTGTCATAACCATGGAGAAAAAAGTTCAAATGCATAAGAAATTAGAGTTTTCAAGATACACTGATATCCCCATTGGATTATCTTACTTTAATTGTCTTAAACATATATCTAGAGGTATCTATATCTTAGACATATTACTTAAAAATAAATCACTCTTTTAACTGTTGTGGGCTTAAATATCACTGATTTTTTTTTAATTTTACTTTAGTTTATATACACCACACATTTTTTCTAAAGAAATTACAGGTTCAGAGTCTTGATCTGCTGACAGTAAATTCTCTGCCTCTAGAGGCATTAGCTACAACCTCTGCTTAAAGTTACTCAGTGTTTCTTTACCTCAAATTCTTTTCCATAAACTAAAATACTATTTGTTATGGACAGAACTCTTTCAGCCATAAACAGCAAGAAGGCTTCTGCAGAAGTGGCAAATATAACTAGTCTGAATTTGTAAGTAGGTCAATGGGTCTGCAAACATACGAAATTATTTACTTCACATTGCAGATTAAATATGAGTCAGTAGAAGAATGAGAGTCTACTGTTCTTTTCTGGGAGTCTTTGATCAGCATATGTTTCAATATTTTAGTGACTTATTTTATAAATAGCATTTAGGATGAAAAGTTTCCAAGCACTTCACATATTTAAGATGCCTGGGACCTGATTTCTGTAGATATTTAGTACAATGCACTGGTTTGTATCTTCAGTTCTAATTTTTGTCTGCCCTTCTGAGTTAAGAGAGCTCAGGATGTTAAGTACAAATCTAAAAGACAAGAAAAACACAAATACATACCATAGGCACATTAATTTAAGTCATCTTCCCGGCCTGGCAAAAGGGCAGCAACGCAAATGTGTCTAAACACAGCCCACTTTGAATGATTTCCATAATCCTCCTTGGTCCTCAGTTGCTGCTCCAGAAGTGTGTATCTTCATGGCTCTCATGTCATATCCAGCATCCCTGCATATGGCTTCCATATGGCTGCATACGGCTTCTGGACCCTGTTTAGGCACCTGAGTCACTTCCAGGGGGCCTAGGACAAAGATACAGAGAATGTTGCAGGACAACCTTAAGCTGTCCTTTGGCTGTTTGCAATCTCCAGCTCTGGTCCCAGCACCATTTTCAGCATTTGGGGTGATTTCACTAAGATACAAGATGATTCTTTGCTATGCTACCTTGTTTGAATCCAGAAGCAGGATTCCTTACCACGCCCCCTCCTCAGCAATTATACTTTTGATCTCTTAATTTAATTTTTCCCTAAATATCCAAAATCACGTTCACATAAGTCTTTCAGGGGATGGAAATGTGAGTTTCCCTCTTTGTTACTTAGGCAATAGAGATAAATCTGATGGGAGTCATTGCACCTGAAGGATTCTTTAAATTAAAGCACAGTCCCATTGGGCTATTACTTGGTTGCAAATTAGTCAGAATACTTGCAATATTATGAAAAAGAAAAGAAACCCTGAAAAATGGAAATGGTACAATTGCCCAGAGTTAATGCAAGAAAGTAAAACTTCTGTGTTTGGAAGAAAAATGGTGCTATGGTGATGAAACGCTTTCTGATGGAAAATTTATTACCTGGATATTATACAGCATCTGTTAAAGCTAGACATTTTAAAATCATTAACTCTAAAAAATATGCAGTTTTTTAAAAGAACTAACCAAAGAACTCCTTAGATCATTAAGGTTTTTTTTCAGGAATTCTAGTGATTCTAGGAATTTAGGAACATCCCCAAAATGGAATAAAGCTATAAAGTTGTTGTTGTTGTATATATTTTAGAAAAATAAACAGGAAGATCATAGCGATTACCAGGCCTTCTAACCTGACACTGACCATAGATTAATCAAGTACCCACTATGATGTGATCAAAAATGAATTAAGAAGAATAATATAACTGATCCTACTGAACATGGACTTACAGAAACTTGCTTTATACATTTCTCCATAATACATCTTTTACAGGGAAAAAAAATCAAATTAATAAACAAACATACACAAAAAAAAATGGAGCGGGGAGAATTTAAAGCAGTATAAAGATGATTTGTTTTTCAGTTGGCCAAATACCACATATCTAATGAAAAAAACCAAACTAATATTGAAGCCTAAGTAAACTTCATTAAATGAATTCAAAATATTTTTATCTCTTCAGTAAAAATATGAAGTGGGAAATATTATTGATTAATTCTTATTCCTTCTAACTTAGTATTTCTATCAATAATCTGAAACTATTGATAAAATCAGTAATTGATAAAGGATAGGAAAAGTAATCTATAAAGAAGATGGGTCTCTGATTAATAGGCATGTGGATAAACATGAAATATTGGGGAAAAGATTTTTTGTGAAGGTTAGTGATGCCTGCCAAATCTGTAGAACTTTTTTCAAGGAGTCAAAACTTACAAAACAAAAATTTAGTTGATCTATTCTTCTCAAATACCTAAAAGAAGTTCAGAAATCTAATTTTCAAAGACTTTTTTAATAGAAGGTTCTTAACAGTTTCCTCAAACTTGGTATGATTGTGTGAAAAATGATCATCAGGATTGATGCCATTATCAAGAAATATGAACAAGAAATAAACGCATAAATGACTCCAAAGCACCCAGTGACACACAAAAAAATATTTTGTGACACTGATTCTACCATATACTTTCAACTTTCAGGATTTTGACACTAGTTCAGCTGAAAGGGCTAAGCATAAGTATACAGCTTTTTCTGTTAAATGTGCTAGGACAACAGCTAAGTT
The DNA here is from genome assembly GCF_036250125.1 of Pseudopipra pipra. Lineage (NCBI taxonomy): Eukaryota > Metazoa > Chordata > Aves > Passeriformes > Pipridae > Pseudopipra > Pseudopipra pipra. The sequence goes on from NC_087549.1 coordinate 64,617,680, forward strand.
GAAATTGTGGAGATTTGTGACATCTAAATATTAGTCTTTGACAACACAGTCTGTCAATGGGTCAAACTACAGAATTCCTCTGAATATTCTGAGGATTATCAAGGCTGAAGTTAGATATCCTTTAAGAAAAGTGTAAGGAAAAAAAGAAGACAGTATAATGGCAACCTCAGTACTATTAATAGAATAATATCTTAATATAATATAAATATAATAGTATAAAGGTCATATAATGAGAAAAATATATTTTTCTGTGGCTGGACACTGAAGCATAAAAACTCTCAGACAACAGATCAAAACAATCTCACTACAATCTAAGATTGCAAAATATGCTCAAAAATCAAGACAATATAGGATGTTTTGAAGCTAGTGGTTTCTGAATGAGAGATGAAACATTCATATTTCTTTCTGTACAACTTTACTTCCCTCTTCTTTACTTTCCTCTTCCTTTTTTTTCCGTATGTCTAGAAAGAAAAAAATCTATTACTTTACGAGAAGATTAATAGTAGAGTTTATTCAACAAGGTTATAGGGTATAGATTTTATTTGACTTATTCTACATCCATAGATACTAGAGAAGGATGAAATCTGCTGAAATATATAACATTAGATTTTGTGAACATAAGGCCTTAAGAAGTTAAATTATTACTCATTCTAAGATATTCCGTTCTCACAAATTACCCAGTAGTCATTTGGAGTCTCACTTTTGTGTGCTAGCATTGCAAGAATGTTTACAAAATACATTTGCTTGAGCAGTAGAATTACTGTGTGATAAAGCAGTTAATATGTCAACATATAGTTGAAAGGCTTTTCTTTGGTGATATTATTTTAAAATAATTGAACACATAATTATACAAAACACCTTTTTAGGGGTAAATTTGTTTAGTATTTGCTTTTTCTTCAAGAAGGGATTTGAGATATCCCTCGTTAATATTGAATAAAGCTGCATAAGAACACATCTGACAAATTATAAATAGTGGGTTTTGAAGGGAGCATGCAACTGAGGCACTAACTGGACTCAATTAGACTTTATCAAGCTTAGTATCCTTTGTTGCAATTGCTACCTAAAAAGGTGTGACAGTCTTTGTCGTGGCAGAGAATGGTGGAAAATAAATGGAGGAAGTCAGTGCTGGAGTAAAGGTGTAAGAGACCAATAGAATTAAACTCTGCAATTTTCTTTGTATGTAATGTCGCTCCAGAGGTTATTCTAGTCACTTCCCCTGATTTACCAACTCCAGAAGTTTTTAAGATGAGACATGTAGTTTACCAATCATTTCCAAGATTACAAAACTTTTTCAAGTCAGCTTCCATGTCCAAAAAAAATATTGTGGAGTCTTTTTACTTCCATCTGTACTTCCAGCAAAGCGTCTCTTCCCTCTAGCTCTTTCAATACTTTTGGTTGTCTGCCACTGCACAGTGCCCCAAGGTGGCATCTGTAGCTGGCCCGGAACATCTCTGACAATGGATTCCTTCTGAAAAAGAACAAAAAGGACCAACTGAACGACTCTCTAACTCCACTCACCTGATTGTTCAGGGAAAAGACTTGGCCAGGGAACACTTCATCCTCCCCCTCTAGCAGCCAGCATTCATATGTGTTTTGTGGCATTTGTTGTATGAGCTGGGTGAATTCTGCCCACAGCTGGACAGAAGTCAGCTACATAGGTATCCTGCTCTGCAACATAGACTGAGACATTGAGCGTAATGAACACATTGTGGCAATGCTGCCCAGTTTACTTAGCTGCAAAACTATTCACATGTAATTTCTGTACTGCAATTTCTATGCAACTGCTTTATTTTTACCCCATTTGTCTTCAGTTTAGAGACAGACCACCTGGCAAGGTTCTATTGACTTCTGCTTTCACTATTATAAAATCTTCTGCCCTTACAGGGACCAGGGCAAACACAGATTATAAAACCCCATTTCCTATTTAAACGCTCTATTTCCAACAATCTCCTAGCAATTTGTTATTTTGACCTTTGCACATATTTTTGCAGACTGAAGATGGGAGGGGGCCAGTCTGAGACAGGTGTAGGGAGACTGAGTTATAAAGAGTTATGTGCAGAGAGGGAGCAGACTTAACTGTTAATTCCCAGACATCCTAATTTTTTTGTAAAAGTAGAGAAATAGTTTTTTTTTTAAAAAATGTAATATTGGTTAGTTGGGTGGCAGCTGGATTCCGCTTTTAATGGGAGCCAGTGATCTGGTTCTTAATCCTCTGTTTTGTAAAGAATTTTGTGTATAAAAAAATGTACCTGGTAGTATCACAAGCCTCCAGACCACATTTTGGAAATCACTGAACTATGAGGTCTTGTACAAATAAGCATGGAGCAAACAGAGGCCTGATTATAAGGGGAGGGAGAAGAAAGATGGGGTGCAACCCAGCTCGGACACCATGAGGGCAGGAGTACTAACTGCGAGGGGCAGCGTGAATGAAGGAGGGTGGGTTTAGTGCCCTCCACCACTTTGGTAAAATCGTCCTTGTAGGCTGTAGTCCAAAAACCAAAGGCTGATAACAGAAGAATCAAGCCACGGCTTTTCTTGTACAAATTACATCCAGAGAACTGCTTACACACACACTCATGAGTTTCACAATATGCCTACTAGCAGATCTAGATCTGTTCCAGGTTAAAAACACATGCTAATGTATTATTCCTCGGAAGTGATTTCCTTAGCTGCCTTAGAGAAATGGGACCTGAAGGGCAGGGCAGATGGGAGTTCCCCTGATAGAAAATATGCCCCTTTCCAGGTGTGCACATGAACTAGCGGAAAGGCAACTTCAACTTATGAATATGCTGTGCTTCAGGCATCTGCTGGGGTTACTAGCACTAACTCTTTCAGATCTGCTTCCAATACCCCGGGTAGTATTTCAAGAGTAAAGAGAATATTCCAATCAGCTGCCACAGACAGCCACAGACGGTATTTTTTGCAGCCAGAAGAATTTTAAGACAGTTAGTTCTGCCAGGTTAAATTAAAGAAGGCATGTCATCAGTAGAAAGCAGAGCTTTGTATAGGTATGATATGGTATGAACTCCCCACAGGCTAACAGAGTCAGCTGTAAACATGGCAAAGTAGGCAGTTCCTGGAGGCAGCAAATAGTCCTGGGACTACTGTCTCCCTTCCCCTCTCCTGACAAGCCTGTATTGCTGAGGAATGGTGCTCCATATGTGAGTAAGGTATTCTCTGCCACAGGAGCAGCTTGCCCGAAGAAGACAACCTATGTGGGCAAGAGCAAAAAAGAAAAAAACCTCAACTCTCCAAGGTTTTCCCCTTGGCTCTTCATTTAATTATGCTCTTTTTCCCTCACCTTCCCACTTTCACTGCAAGAGTTCCCACCCTTGTCCTGGCCCTCGCATCACAAGAAAGTTCAGTTTTGTCTGCAACCATTCAGAATCTCTGAGCCAGCTCTAGACAACAAGAGTTCTCCATCTTGCTTTCATGATTCCTTTTAATCAAGCTCTACTAATTGGACTCTCATGCCCCCCACCACCACCTCGTTTGGGTTCACAGACCATCACCTCCTCCTGTTAAGTTCTTCTGGAAGCACAAGCTTCCATGAATATATGTAAGGTTTGATATGAGGCTTGGACATAACAAGGCTGATGTAACTGAAGCAGATTTTCTTCTACCCCCCTTTGATCAGTTGTCCTTGATCCCACATGTGACTGAATGAAGTAAAACACCTGGGACAAGAAGGAGAAGGTTTGCATAGAAATGGAATGGACTTTTCATTTGCCTCATATATATAGGGGAGAATGATTGCACTGGTTGGGCATTCACAAATCCTTATTCAAGCACACACTTTCAATAATCAGGTGGCTTTTGGATAGCACAGTCCAAGTGGTCTGCCCAGCTTGATCATTGCATTTCTTGGCAAAGACATTCTGGCTGTCACAAATTATGGTAAGTTATTGTCTGTTTATTGTCTATCTTTTCAGGGATGAAAAATTCCCTCTAGACAAGGCATAACATATGATATGATAAACTGTGCAGTTATGGGAGTTTACAACCCCTTGCTATTAATAAGTGGGGTGGGCAGCATCCCTTATATTAGAACATCCGCCTGTGAAATACAAAGTAACCACAACACATGATCTGTCAAAAACTATCATGATGATAAACAATGGGGTGAGCTCCAAAATAAATAAATAAATGCTGCCAAAGACATTATTTGCATATTTTTCTCTCTCCCCAACCAGTGCTTGAAAAATGTCCTCATTCAATGTGCTTGCTCATCCACACAGCTGCCAGCTGTGCCTCCTTCCTTCACCAATAGTCACATGTTACATGGTTTGTAATACCAAGTCCATACTGCTGCAGAAACCCAAGCTATGAAATACAGCTCTTTCTGGCTCTTTAGAATTTGTGTGGAATTATGATTTCAGTGCTGTAACAAAAATTTGACATTCAGTTGAAGACTGCGGCATGCAGGAAACCAAGACAGACAGAGTACATGCAAAAATGTCCAGACACTAAGAGACATCTCCAGAAACCCTCATGTAATTAACATAAATCTGGACTGCCAAAAGTACTAACAGCACTTGAAGCAGCTTTGAAATCCCAAATGCCTGACTTCTAAATTTAGAGCTCTGTTCTTACTCTATTCTGTTATGCACATGTTTAGATTTCTGTTGATTGTTTGCAGAGGAAAAGGAATGTAAAGGTTACTTGTTTAGAGTGAAACCATGGCCTACAACTGCAACTCAGTGTTGGGGGATGAAGAAAAACCACCCTGCCAATGCAGGAATTTACAGTGGCATCATGATTCACGACGAGCTCAGAACTGAGGCAGCTGCTGTGTTCTTAAAGAGGTGTTTGCCAGCACAAGCAGTCTGCCCTGTGCCCTGTGCCCTGCCTTTTGCAGATGCAAAAAGAAATGGTAGGTCCGCACAGCTGTTACACTCCCTAAGTCTGAGATCCTGACTGTAACTGTCCCCTGTGTGGATGGCATAGATATGGAAGATAAAATTAGAGCACGATGTAGTGAAACTGCAGAAGGTTGCAACAGGCACTGAATAGAAATACAGACTTCAAAGATGGAGAAGGAAGGTAAGGACCAATATGGGGGTTTTTTTCTTACAGGAGCATCACCATTCCAATTGTAGTACTCAGCAGATACACTGGTATTTCACGCCCTTTTAACATGTCACAGACAGCTAGATTTGGCTACAATTTGGTTGCTCAGCACTATCTACTCATCCATAAAATCTGAATTTTTAATCTGTGTATTTGTTACAGAGCTTCTACTTCAGGAATCCCCTCCTCAGACATTTCTCCCATGGGCTTTTAAGGCATGATGCTATTACATAGCTGAGAGAAGGAACATATATCCTCCTTCTGTTATTTTATTTTTTTATTGGTATTATTTAATTATTTACTGTGTGGCAGGAGATCAATAAAATATCATAGTTTTTAACTACTTTCTAAAATCTAAACCTTTCGTATTTCCTATTTCTGGATTAGGTGCACCTTCTTGAATGTAAAACTGCTTTAATATGTGTTTTTACATGTGCTTCTGTAATGATGAGACTGTTTTACTTTGTGATTATACACGCTTTTATGCCATTAGGAATCCTGAGATTAATTTTTTTTTTTACTTAATTATTCCCTTGTAGCTCTATTAACTCAATGAAATGTATTTTGATGGGAAAATGTGATAGCAATTATTGTTCAATATCATTAAGTTTCTCTTTTTCTCTGTTCCTGGGGACAATTCTGTAAGAAATGTCTCCTTTTCCCAGGAACCTGAAAATTATGTTTCCTAAAGTTTAAGGTCCATTTATATCAATATCTCTTCTTTTCTTTGTAAATTATTTTAGCCGTAGTCTGAAAGAGAAAGAGCATATACTTACCAGAGTACACAGATACTACAGAGAGAGACAGATTGCATGATTCTAATGGATACCATCTCTGTAGTAGAGGGAATAATCTCTAGGTAAGGTATTAGGTTGCTGTTAATGTAACCATGAAGGCAGAGGGTGGTAACAGGATAATCCTAGTAGATATACTCAAGTGTTGAAACCAGTTTTATGGTATCCTCCACACAATAATGTAAGCAAAAAGGGTCAGATAAGGAACATATTTTTAACCATTTGTGTATCAGTGAGAGGAGCCTAGATAATAAAAAGAGCAGCTGGAGATGCTCTTGCCTGAGAAGGAATATTCTGCATTTGGTACTCGAAATAAGATGGTTGTTATGACTAAAATAACCTTTCAAACTTCCGGCTTCTTCCATAAAGATAAAATAGGGAAAAAAGCACAGACAGGGTCTTCACATCAAAGACACTGTTAGTTGTTTCTGATAGCTCAGAACGGGGGTCAAATGTTAGGCATGAAACATCTACATAGAAAAAAAATTAAAAAAAAATCTACTACCCGGTTTGTAGAATCCACAATACAAAACCTACTAGTGGCCTGTAGATAATGGCCTGTACTTTTCTTTAACATCTGTCCTTAACGTGTAACAAAGCCAAAAATTTTAATAGGGGTGACTTCATCCTGGAAGAGGCTTGCTCATCATCTCATGCATCAAAAATTTGTCCAGAATTTCTAAAAATAATAAATGGTAATATCTTTATGCAGAAACTCCTGAACTCAAAAGAGATAACTCAGTTTTTGATCTTATTTAAATTAACCAAGAGTTAATTGCTGCCATAAAGCAAATTGTTTCCTAGATCAATCAGATCAAATCATGATCTGATTGCATTTGCCTTGTGCAGACAGAATATATGAACAAATTATGTGTGTATATATATATATATATATATACACATACACATATAAATAGTTTTTGTAGGCTATTTTATTTTTGTATTTTGCAAAGGAACAGTCATTGGTATACCACATATTTAAAGTGGGAAGTATTTGCAAAATACAAGACCTGTCAAAAAGTAAAACCTTGGATACCTGCAAGTCCAGTTCACAAGTAAAACAGATTATACTGAGGAATAAACTATCCTAGCTAAAAAAAGATTGAAAACAAAATAGAATATAAAATATTAATACAAAACCTGGGTAAATAACAAGTCATTATAAGCCACAAGTTGAAATATACTCAACCCGAAGAAAGGACTTCTGTTTTTTCCAGTCACATCTAATAATTTCATAAAAATGTCCCCTCTCCCTTCAAAATTTGCACTAAATATATCTTCAAATAACCATGACTACAGCAACATGTAATAACAAAAGGAATTTAAATGTAGAGGACCAAGAAAACCCTAGGTTATATATGTTTATTCTAGATTACAAACTGTAACTAGGTATCTATTTTCCATAGACATTTTTTGGAGGGTCACTTTAACAAAACACTGCACCAATCACATTCAACAAAGTACCAAGGACTGAGAGTTTATCACCTTCAAAGGATGACATGAGGAAACATATGCTAAAATGGTATCATTTTAAGCTAACATATCTTGTGAAAACACTTTACATGCAAAAGCCTTATAGAAACTAATCACTTCTGAGAAACCACCATTATGTTTTGTAAATAGTTGAAAAATGGGGAATTTTCAAGGTATTGAAAAATTTCCTGTCCCAATACAATTCTGACAGAAGATCACCCTACATGGTTTAACTAAAAGATTTTAAATTTAGGATTTTATTTACGGATAAGCTTGGGTAAAAAAATGTTGCCAAAAAACCGTTTTTGTCAGGACTACTAGTATAATCAATGTGTGCTACCATAATAAACCTGGATTTCCCCAAAGCACAGGATCCTTCAAAGTTGTCAGATAGGCAGATCAGGTTAAAATTATCTCACTAAAAGATGTCAGACTAGGTAGTCCTGTTTCTAAGAATGTCCTTCAGGGATTTTTTTTTACCCATATTATTTTGTACATGTGCCAATCATCTAAAAGATGGTACAAAAATCTCTGTTAATAAGTTTTGCAGATAACACAAAGATTAGTAAGGTAGGTAAGGAAGAGGAGCATCAAGAATTTTCAAATAATCTGCTTAAAATGCCACCTTCCTCACCCCAAATCCATTTAATAAGATGAATATGTTACCTAGTAATATACTTAGAAATAAAGAATGAAAATTGTGCCTATACACAGAGCAGTTTTGCTTTAGAAAACTGTGTCAAAAAGATCAGTTTAAAGATACTGTGGGTTAACCACCTCAAAAACCTGCGCAAGTGTATGGAAAAAAAATGAAAATAGACTTGACATGATCCACAGTCAGACAAAGTAAGAATAATCGAGTGGAAGCAGAGAGGTCATCTTACCTCCACACACTGCCTTAACTGTCAAATCCTAACTGTGAGGTGAGTTAAACAGGACTATAAGCCAAAAAGCTGGGCTGCCAGGTCCCTTCACACAGACTGTGGGTAGAGACAGGCTGTGGCAGGGGTCACCCAACAGACAAAGCTGGGCTGCACTGCTGTGGGTCATCCCATGCGAGCCTCTGACCAGGCAGTGATTTAATGGGGTTTTGCTTTCCTTGTAACAATAGTGCAAGGAGCACTGGTGGAGAAATCCCTTCCAGTCAGTGATGCCATGGTCTTTATCTCTCCTGTGAAATGCAGCTTAACATCCCTAAAAACTGAAAAGTTTAAATCTGAGTAGTTTGCTTGGTAGAGGCAATTTATATAGAGGCATCTGAGCCACGTCTGGCAGTGACAGTTTGGGTCCAGAAGAGAGCTCAGCCAGGAGCTGCCACGCCTGGACTACGTTAACTGTAGCGCTTTCAGCACTGCTCCCGGTCTAATGCAGCTTTATTGCTTCCCATAGCTGAGCTAATTTGTTCAGAGGTAGCGTGGGTATCTCTGTACGGCACTGCACCATATCATGTGCATATACCTTTTATGGTTTGTAATGCATGGGATGTCAGGCTAAGATGATCTAATAATCCTTTCTGGCCCTAAACCGCATGAAACCATCATCAGTCAATTCCATTAATCTTCCATGAAGGAAAATAAGACACCTGAGCATAGCAAGACAGTGAGATACAGCAGTAAAAATGTTGAAAATGTTTCTGAACTTCGCCCTGCTCTCTCTTTAATTCTGCCATAAATTACTGGCCCGAGTCCATAGAGACACTGAAATGCTCTCAGACTGTATCGGGCTGCTGCAGAGGACTTGAGTTTGGGCTTGCTACTAACGCAGTAGCAATTAGCACAGTTTGAAAGGAGGATAAGAAAGAGATGGTTGTACCCAAAGAAGTCCAGTGTGATTTTCAAAGCCCCTGCAGGGTAACACAAGGAGTTTTAGGCAGCACATAGGTACACGGTGACAGACACTGATAGCCCTTGCTATTTTCATGAGCATGAGGGAGAAACAAACAGTCTTGAATTTACACTCTCTGCTTTCATGTCTTGTGTAAAATGCACAGAGAAAATTGTAATCTGGAAATGGGTAACAGCTTTGGATCAAAAAATCCGATGGATCTTGGCCAGTTTGTGCAGAAGTTACCATAACACGGTATCATTACTCTATACACAGGAAACAAACAGCTGGAGGGCCTAAGCCTCCGCGTGATGAAGGTTTGAGAGAACCAAGGCCTGGGAGATGTGCTGGTTTTCTCTTCTGGCATGTGAAAAGGTTTATTTTGGACGGCATCTGTTTTACTTTTTGTTCTCTGTTCCTTTAAAAAGGGAGTGACTAGGTCAGATGGACCCCCTGGAGGGAGCAGATTCCTCCTTTCCCTGGAGAGCAGATGAGCATGCTTGAGGACTGGGTGGGAGGAGGAGGATAGGAAGAGCTCCCAGGCTTCTTCAGGGTGTACTGGAGAGAAGAGATGAGAATGAGAGCCCTAGTGAGAAGATGGGAGCCTGCTGTTCACGGAGAGGTTCGTGAAAGGAGCGAGGAACATATGCACAGCCAGGCTCCCTCGGTGACAGGAAGAAAACTTCCCAGGGATCAGAGAGGATTGTGCAGAGTTGCTGCAACCCAGAAAATCACTGACTTGCCTGAAACTAAACCTGGAAGCAAGGACCCACCTAACACCAGATAGGGGAAGAGGGGTGAATCTGCTGTTTATAACCTTTTCCTCTTTTATATATATATTGTCCTCAAAAAGAGAGAAAGTGTTTCTTTATTTATAAAGTTAAATGTTCTCGTTTCTATTCTATACAAATTGTCTTTTTGAGTTTAAAAGACTCTTTGGTCTCTTCAGATTGCTTGCAGGAAGAAAAAAAGTCTAGGTCATCATCAAAGCTCCATCTGTCCTCTCACAAGGTGCAGAACCAGAAGTGACCCCCAGTCTTGCTTCTCAGCAATAGAGATATGTGAATGATAGAAATACTGTGAAACAGTTAATTAAATTTCATCTGTAACATAAAACTGCCTCTAAAAGGTGTATGAAAAATTAGGAAAAATATATCAGTTAACATCTCCTTAATAAGTATTCATTTAGTTTCAGTAGATCAAATAGGGAGCAAAATGGATTTTTGTTCCTTGGTAGTTCAGGGAAAAAAAAAAGGAAACAAAAAGTGTTTCTTTTGGATTAAATTGAAAACTATTTTCTTTTTTCATGAAACATTGCAAAAGTGATGCAACCCAAAATATTTTATGTGGCTTCAAAAACCTTTTAAAACTGTTTTTCTCAAAAAAATGGAAAGGAAATTTCAAAATGGAATGTTATTTCAAATTAAATAATGGAAATGTTTGACTTAAAAACAATGACAAAAGGAAATATTTGATTCTTTAAAAAAGTACAATGTTCTTTTCAAAGTGAAGCACTCAACAAAATTAACATAATTTTGTAAAATTTTTGGTTTATCTCTGCTTCCATTGGAAAAAAAAATCAGTTGAAAAATTTAGCTCCACAAACAAGCAAACACTAAAAGCTAAAAGGCATGTAAGCACTGAACTTTTTCTGGCCATACAGACCAGAAGTTGTCCCAAAGAGTTCGTTTAGTCTTAACCAGAATAGCCTACCAGAAACCCTGTTAAGAATAAAAATTGAAAACAGATATGTCATGAATGTTTTTTGTTGTTCTTTATTATTTTGCATTTTCTTTTACATTCCTTCTCTCCTCCTTTTGCCCAGTCCCTCTTAGATGCCTGTGTACCAGACATTCCAGGACAAAACATCCTGTGATTTCCACACAAATTCCTCCCCAGAATATTTACGGGTCAAAGTCTCTGCTAGAAGAAATTGTCTCCTTATTCATAAACTAAATTATGTTAGCTGGGACTCTCACCTGATCACTTCAGATACAGTGATTTTAAAAACTCGTTTTACAGAGAACCTCAATATATTATGGCAGTTTTTATTCTGTAGAATAAGCATGATGAAAGTTTCTCATTTGGAATTTAGAGAGGAAACAAAGCCAGAGTCATCATCACTACTGCATTTCAATTATTTAAGAAACATAATTATTTTCAGGACAAGGTGAAGATATGCAACACTCCCTTTGCAGAATAAGGACTCTCCTAAATAAGAGGAAGATCTGAGAGGTTAAGCAGAAAAGGAAAACTTGGGGCCTTTAGGACAAACAGAGCCTACAGAGTATTTTCACACATTCCCAGACCTCCCAGAAATGTACAAGCACATCAAACTGATCTGGAGGAAGAACGCCTTGAGCTAATGCTGACCTGAAATGCTAAGCCATATGGCCTGCTGCTGTGCCATACAGATGCCCCATCTTCAACTGTCAGCTGAGTTTATCAGTTTTAGTATCACACCTCAGGAGCAGAGTTACTTTGCTTTTGAATCTACGCAGGCTCCCAAACTACCAGGTAAGCACCATTCTAGGTCACAGGGGAAAATGCTGTGTGAGTGTGTCAACATGGGTTAGGTTTATGCTGTCCCTGTTTAGTAATGCTGGATGAATGTGAACCACAGCAGATATAAGGATGCTGGAAAAGAAACCAGGTAAAATAATTTTGGTGTCCCTGAGATAAAAAGTATTTGCTAATTGTATTCCTAATTGACTGAGTCTTCTGATGCTGATGAATTCATATGGGGGACTTCTGTTTTTTCCAGTGTTTCTCTGGAAGACAAATCTTCCTTTCGCTAAATCAATATTATTTTCCCTTTTTATTTTTTTATTTGAAAAACAAAATTAACTAGAAAGCTCTCTCACTCTCCTTTTCTTCTTCTTTCTTCTCTCTCTTCTCCTCCTTCTCTTTCTCTCTCTTTCTCTCCTCTTTCTCAGTTTCTTCTTTTGAAGGCTTTTCAACATTAAGGAATACCAAGTCTGGTCTTTGCCTTTTTATTTTTTTCCTGGAGCAGCTCTGGGAAGTCTTGTGTTCTGGGTGTTCTGGCACTGCTGTTTAAAGAATGAGGATCTTGAGCAGAGACTTTCTTTGCCCAAAATTGTAATTAGTTGCTGAAGTTAGTTACAAAAACAGAGGTAGATGAACAAAATTATTCTAGATATTGAAAAGCTTGTACGATGACATGCTGAAGAAAAAGGGTCTGTTTAGGGAAAAAAAAAACAACTAGAAAATTTTTGTTCAGAAGAATAATCAGACTTATCAAGCAATAAAAATTAAGTAAAAATAATAAAGCACAATTATTATGTCACGGTGTAGATCAGTGTTGCACCTTTATGTGGAATACTTTGCTCTGTTGGCTAAGGTACCATCACAAAAGTGAAGTGGGTTTTGAAAATTATCCTAAATTTCTTAGCTCTTGCCACATTGAGGGCAGCAAGAACTTACGAGTAGATAGAACTGTTGATAAGAAAGTCAACGTCTATTTGCCGAACCCAGCTATTTCATGAGATTTACAGGATGAACTTTATCATATTTTGTGAAAGTCCAAATAAATCATGTGTTTCAATCTTCTTGTATTCACTTTTTTGTTATCACACCCAACAATTAATGTGAACAAAGAACATGAATAGCTAACAGAGGCACAGATTTCTTTTATGGAAGCCATGGTGATCTGTCTCCATCATATTATTTTCAGCTGGGTCTTTTATAATTCTGTTTTTAATTAGCATTTCAACCAATTTTCTTGGTGCTAAAGTAAGAATTCTCAGCCCTGAATTTCCCAGAATAACCTTTACAGTAAAATACAATTTGCAACATAGCTGTTCTCTGAGAGAACAACTATTTGAAACAACTTTGAAAATGTCTTTGAGCCCAGAAGTCTTCTTGAAGCAATGCCAAAATACTACCAAATATCAAGGCCAAGCTGCCGGTGAAGCTTCTTCAGACAGATCTTAACCACAGGAATTTACTCTTTGTGGTATTTTGCTTCTGACCTGTCATCATACCAGCTTCCCCAGCTAGATAATTCAAATGGCGGTTCCGTGATCCCTATATGTGTCTGTGGGAGGTATGCCCATCAGACAATGTCCATGGCACACAACCGTTTGAGTCTACACAGTGAAGAAAGTGGCCTCCAAAGTGCAGCCTATGGGCTTGAACCCCTGGTCATCCAGGCTGGACAGAGATCTTCACAGTTTCCTTCATACTTCCACAAGAAATTAATTTTGCCAAACGGAAGTTAAGGGGGTGTGAGCTGAGACAGGTTTTGTCTTGACACGCTTACCTGGAGCCCCTAGCACTGACCCAGAAAGCACACGTTTCTGATTTGTGAAGTGCACTCTATTTGTGTATTGTTCTTGAGGTTTATCTCAAAATTTAATATGAATGTTACATTTTATATACAGCTCCTAAGGTGAAATAGGGTGTGCACTAATGCTTGAAACTATTTTTCATTATATTTATCTTATTTGATAGAACCTTTCTATATTAGTCTGCCAAAATCTAAAAACAGAATAACTTGTACAATAGAAAAAGAGTTTTTAATTGTGAAGCTCAATAAAAACATAGTGTTTAAAAGTATAGAATACTTAAGTATTTATGAGCCAAAGTAACAATATAACTTCTCTAAGTTGTGGCTGCCCCATTTCTGTAAGTGTTGGATGGGTTGGATGGGGCTTTGAGCAACCTGGTCTAGTGGAAGGTGTCCCTGACCATGGCAGGGGACTTGGAACTAGAGGATCTTTAAGGACCCTTCCAACCCAAACCATTCTATGATTCGATGGTTCTCTTGGTGTGTAATCCAACCTTTGGCCCCTCAGCTGAATTTCCTCTACTGTTGTTGTTGACCCCCAGGTGTGTTTTAAAGAACCAAGAAAAATCAAGCGCTCAGCTCCAAAGTACTCTAAGTAACTAATTTAATTTAAATGAGCTTTGATATAAATATCAATAATAGAATATGAAAAATTAAATAAATTAAATTCAAATGCTCCATGAAATAAATAATTCTTAATGCATTTTTAATACAAGTAGTAAAGAGAACAGTCTTACTGCTGCTGCTTTTGTGTGCTTTACTGAATTTTCTTGTTGTACCAGGCTAAATGATGAGGGATTCAGGTCTGAGTGTAATTACAGTGACAATGTTTACTTGATGACATCCTACAGCGAGATAGTTAGCAACCTATCCTCTTTCGGTTGAATCTATATCCATGTAAACGAGAGGTCTTTATGTCTTTTTGAGAGGGAACAGCAAATTGCCAGCAAGAGCAGTAACACAAGGTATAGGCACAGTGGATTTAGGAGAAGTCCCTAATTTGTTTTGTCTCATGGCTCATTCTGTGGAAGGTTTCAAGTTGTGTGTACGCTTGGTGGTTACCTGTACTAGTCCAGTCCTGCTGTGCTCTTGGTCCTGCCTCTTGACTAGAAAAGTTGGTTGTTTCCATAGTCTTTCACTTCTTAATATTTTCTTTGATTCTTCTGTGCCTGTCATCTGATGTAACTTATGCCTAAAGTCTTCAGTTTACAAACATAATTTATATTTCTAAATTTACTAACAGATCTGTAAAAGTCTGTTAGCATTAACACCTCCTCAGTGGTATTTGTATATATGTGTCCTATTTACTGTGTAGATTAGGAGCTGTCTTTTTTTTTTGTGCTTTTGTGCTGCACCTCGTATTATGAAGTCTTGACCTCCTACATAATATAAAAGAGTAATCTTGAACGTTAATGAAAGAACTATTTATTTCTTCTTTTTTTAAACTTCATTGAGTTTTCCTATGAATGTTTTTGCAAGTCTGAAAACTAAGCAGCAATCATGGTTTACATGTTCCTTTGACAAAATACTGTGTGGTGACTTTAAAAAAAGTAGGTCTGGTAGACAGAACATGGCCAACTAAAGTGGAAAAGGGCAGAAGCAAGTAAGTCCAATAAAAAACTAGTCCCAAGTAGAAGTCATAAATCAGTTTCAAGTGTTAGTGGACTAACAATTTTTTTAAGCAAAATTTTTTTTGAGAGCCGAAAGAGACAATTCCTTTAATCAGGTAAAATAAAAATGAGCAAACAAAAAAATTTGCACCATATTAAATGTAGTGTCTCTTTTTTCAGTTGCGTATTTGAAACAAGCATATTTACAGGGAAAAGATCCTTTTGTATCCCATACTTTTGACAAAGGTTTCTTCTCCTTAATCACAATTTTAATCAAGTTCTTGGCAATATTTTTAGTGGATAGACTTCATAAATCTGATAAGGGTCATAAATTCAACTGAAGCACAAAAGGTGTTAGAAACAGAACAAAACAAAATTAAAAAGAAACTAACTGATTTGCAAAAGCGTATGTCATGTTCACTGTGTTTGTGCAAAGCCAAAACCTTATACATTCTTACAAGAGTAGTGCTGAACAACTTCTTAAGTCAGTGTATTAACAGCATTAAGATTTGTTAGTTTATAAAGAAATCTCACTAACCTATATTGGAGGATATCTGACATGTCTGATTATTGAACTGGAGTTCAAACAATAAGAAACAGCTCATAAAGTTCTTCTGGTGAGATTATTCCCTTTGAATGTCACAAAGGCAAGTCCACCATTGCCAAGTCATGATGTGTCTGGCACACCATTACTTTTTAGAAAATCTCAACTAAGTAAAGGAGTAGCTACAGGGGAGGAAAAGAGTGACAGAAAGGCAGAAACTTTTGGTTTACTTTTGTTTTGGGACTCCAACAGCTTTAAAAAGACTAGAACAATATAGTAACTGTGATGATCCCAGATTATTTGATACAATATGACATAGTGGAGGCCACTGGTTAATTAGTTTGGGTTTTTATTCCCATCCTTATCACTTCCGATCTTTCATCTGCGTGGACTCCACCAATGGGTCCCAGATGAAAAAGTCAGGTGGTATATTTGTATGCAAAATAAAATTTAAACATTGTATACCTCTGGTGTTTGAGAAAATGAAATCAAATAATTCTCAACAAATTTCAAAAATCCATGTTCAAAAGTGCAGAGGAGTCACAACTTTCTAAGACTTCACTAATTAACAATTGGGAAACATCCAGGAAAAGAAAAAAGGATCATTTCACTATTTGCCTTTTCGAGATTTATTAAAAGGTCATATGTTTTAAGTCTGGGCTGCATAAAACAGAATTCATTGTCTCTTGATAAGCATGAGGAGATTGTTCTTTCCAATTCCTGGAATCTACACTTCAAACATAAAATGTCTTTCTGGAAACTGAAGCAAATCTGTTGATTAGTTTGTGTTGGCATTAATTTAACATAGATGTTTTAGAAGACCTGCGACCTCTGTCAAGCTTTTTTTTTTTCAGCTGTCTTATTACAAGCAAAACAATACAATCTCTCCAAACCTCCTCTAGAATGAAGATTCAGCCTGTATGCAGTATTTTAGCTATAACAAGATCCCACTGTTGTGCTGAGCATACCCAAGCACAGAACGAAGTCAACAGTTCATGTCATTCTTAAAGTCATGTTGATATCAGAAGGAATCAAAGCTTTTCTGTGAATTTTCATTCTGTGCCCTGATGATAGAAATGGGTCAGATGTATGAGGAGAAATGTGCACGTGTTTAGATTTCTCATTGATAAAATGGTGACCAGCCTTTCCCAGACAAAAGTAACTTCAAATGTGCACAGTTCTAGGTTGGAAAGCTAGAGGCCAGATGGTCAGTCTGCCCTTCCTTTACGTGATATGAAGGAAGGCTGTAAACTGGGTTCAACAGGCAGCCTACCATTACTACAAAGGCCGAAAAAAGAGTGAGACCACATGAGTAAATGTAGATAGCATTTTTTAATGAGTTAGAAATAGCATTATGTGAGGCTTTGCTTGTAACTATTCAAAGCAGTGTTTGGGGAGGGTTCTTGTTTAACATTTATATATGGGGAACTAGTACTATGAAGAACCTTCCCTCTCCAAATTCAAGTACTAACTTGGGTAAAGCTGGGAAGGGGAGGGGAAAGGGAAAGGGAAAGGGAGAGGGAAAGGGAAAGGGAGAGGGAGAGGAAAGGGAGAGGGAAAGGGAGAGGGAAGGGAAAGGGAGAGGGGAAGGGGAAGGGAGAGGGGAAGGGAGAGGGGAAGGGGAAGGGGAAGGGGAAGGGGAAGGGGAAGGGGAAGGGGAAGGGGAAGGGGAAGGGGAAGGGGAAGGGGAAGGGGAAGGGGAAGGGGAAGGGGAAGGGGAAGGGGAAGAGAGGGGAGGGGAGGGGAGGGGAGGGGAGGGGAGGGAGGGGAGGGGAGGGGAGGGGAGGGGAGGGGAGGGGAGGGGGAGGGGAGGGGAGGGGAGGGAGGGGAGGGGAGGGGAGGGGAGGGGAGGGGAGGGGAGGGGAGGAAAGGAAAGGAAAGGAAAGGAGAGGAAAGGAGAGGAAAGGAGAGGAAAGGAAAGGAAAGGAAAGGAAAGGAAAGGAAAGGAAAGGAAAGGAAAGGAAAGGAAAGGAAAGGAAAGGAAAGGAAAGGAAAGGAAAGGAAAGGAAAGGAAAGGAAAGGAAAGGAAAGGAAAGGAAAGGAAAGGAAAGGAAAGGAAAGGAAAGGAAAGGAAAGGAAAGGAAAGGAAAGGAAAGGAAAGGAAAGGAAAGGAAAGGAAAGGAAAGGAAAGGAAAGGAAAGGAAAGGAAAGGAAAGAAAGGAAAGGAAAGGAAAGGAAAGGAAAGGAAAGGAAAGGAAAGGAAAGGAAAGGAAAGGAAAGGAAAGGAAAGGAAAGGAAAGGAAAGGAAAGGAAAGGAAAGGAAAGGAAAGGAAAGGAACTATGAATCAGTTTTAAATAGATTTTGTTTTAATACCTCATGGTATTGCTAAGTACATGAAGATGTAGTGGTTTGCCTGAGTATGATGACAGGTTTTTTGTCATTTTTTTCTGTCTACTTTTGGAAATATACCAGCAACCTCGAATGGCAACACACAATGGGGACGGCTGACTGTTCTGAGAAAGGAAACCACCTAGTTTTACATGGATATAAAGAGGTCTCATCATTCATGAAGGCTATTTAATGTAGAGAGTAGAACTTTCTGTTTTTGGGAGTGTGGGAAGACTTGATGTGTTCTGGGTCTTCAATGAAGGCTACACATAAACGTACACACACGGAGGTGAATGAATGTAACAATGAATGAGAGAAAAGCACAAAGCAGGTGAGCAGGTGCTCTCTAGTGTTAAAAGCGGTGATCAAACAGATGATGGCAATTACAAGAAGGGGAAAGGCAGACTGACTTCAAAATTACCGAAAACAATTTTAACCCTGGCACAAGTAAGAGGAAGAGCCGGTAGAACTCCATTTATACACATCTACTCCGGGTGAAGCACTCCCAGGAGCCTGCCTACCCAAAAAGTGCCCAAACCTACTTGTTGACTATTCCTCTGCCAAAGAATCCATTTTAACGTGAGCCCTTAAATAAAGCAACCCGTCAGCTAAATCGTCCTACTTTTCCTTTACTCTGTCCATCACGCACTTCGCAAGTGCACCAGGCGCTGAAGCCTTCCCGAGGCGCTCTGGCCCAGAAACGCAGAAGCAAAGACGTGACACTGCCTGCCTGCCTCCCGCGGGGCTGGGGATGGAGAATGGGCGATTGGGAACGCTTCTTCCACGGGCAGCGGGTGGGGGGGAAGGGAGGGCGGGGAGGCCGAGCCAGCCCTTTACCCCCCCGCCGGCCCTTCCCGCAGCTTCGGAGGCCAGCCCGCCTTCATACCTTTCTTCCCTCCTGCCAGTGGAGCGGGGTCGCCCACCTTAGCCTGTCACGGGCTGCTCCGTGCCACTCGCACCGAAGCCGATCCGAGGCGCTGCAGGAAGCGGCCGCGGCTCCGCGCAGGCGGAGCCCGCCCCGGACGCTCCGCAGGGAGCGGCGGCCGCTCCGAACCCCTCGAAGCGAGCGGCGGGACCTCTGCCCCCCACCGCCTGGATTACTCGGCGGATCGTTCAAAAACTAAACGGTGTGATATTTTGGGTTTGAGGGGTTTTGATGGGGTTTTTTTTTTTCCCCCCCCTTAAGAAGGATGACCTCCTATGCCACCTGTGGATCGTACACTTGTTTTCTCCCTGAGAAACACTGTCTGCCTTTCAACTGAAAATAGCATACTCCAGGAAAGCTTTGGAGTTCTTTTATCTTATACTTACGGATACATATTTGCTTATATTACCCTAGGCAGAAAATTACTAACAATCTTAATAACAGTGTGACATAAGGGAAGCAACTTTTCTAATCCTCAGATCTGCTTTTTAGAGATCCGCTTTAGTTTTATTTACATTTTAAAACATTTCCCCCAATAACGTCTCAAAAGGAGAAAGGTAAATCCTGTTAAAGACTCGGCCCGTTATTACTGCAAATTGCCGAAGCCACGGCAGCCCTGGAGAATTTTTTTTTTTTTCAATAAGAAGCGGCAAACGGGGTATGTGTCATATGTGTCTATTTGTGTGCTTTTGCGTGTTATGAAGAGTCGTCTAAATTCTCGGCTCTCCCCTGGGTAGACCCTTCTTGCAATGTATTTTAAAAATAAAATACACTATAGGCTCTTACTGAACTGAAAAGGAAAAAAAATAGGAAGAAAGGAAATTGGGATAAGGGGGAAAGAAGCGACTATAACTCACGCGAACAGTCCACCTTTTAGTGCAGGTATTATGGGAGACCGTTAGATAACATTGTTAATAAAAGTAACGACGGAAATATTAAAAGAAACCTCAGGGAAGGAGCTTCCATAAACAATCCGCGGCAAGTGCTCGGGAGCACTGGAGAATTCATTGCCACAGCGCCCCCTCCCACACGCGGCTTGAACTAACGATCTTATCCCGAAGATGGGCAAAGAAAACTTCTTTCTTTTCCTTTCTCATTTGCTGTTTTCACCGCTCTTCACTTTAATCCCCCTGAGCAGCTCCCAGGCAGAACGGCTCGCCCAGCTCACCCCGTCTCACCCCGTTCTCACAGGTCGCTTCTGCAAAGCACCTCGCTCAGAAAGAGTCTTATAAACTGGGTTTCTTTTACTAGAAAACCGGACAACTCCGCTTGCACAGTACGCGTGTGTCATTTGTTATTTTTAAATACAATGGTCTATTATTTAACGTCGTTGTCTCCGGGAGATGGTGGCGGTCCCCCATTTCATGAGCGAAAGGAGAAAGCATTCCCAGACCATTGTGTGGTTATGTCACAGGAAACTGTTTCAGCTGCGCATTGTGTTACATCTCCAAACCCCACCAAGTTCCACTTTGCTCTGCTTGAAAAGTTGCTGTGACCGGTGTCACGACAATTGGGCAATTGGCATTGTGCGGGTGACAGGCGTGTGCGCCTCTCCGGGCCGCAGGGAGCCCTCCCGGGGAGGGAAACCTCTCCTTCACCCCAATGAGGCTTGTATTTTAATTTTATTCGTCGTCTTCTTCTTCTTCTTCTTTTACTTGTGTAAAACCGACGGGAGCGTGGTCCGGAGTGAATGGCCTCCGGGCAGGCGCCCGAGCGCCTGGCAGAGGAAGCAGGAGTCCCATCACCACAGACGGGGCTTTCAACTTCACCCGCCCGAAAACTTCAGTCTCTGTCACCAGTGCAAGGAGATGTAGCTGATAAATGACAAAACGCAAAACCTTGTCTCCCAGGACAGCAATGAGGGATAGCAGGGCGAGGGGGTTTCTCTATACTACCTTCTTAGCTCTGCTGGAGCAAACTGAATTAAAGAAGGCAAGGCGACATCGCCGCTTAAAATCTGGGAAAGGTAAACTCTGAACTAATTAATGGATTATTAAAATAAAAAAACGCAGTGTGTAAAGTCTTAATGTCTCTGGGTAGGCATGTTAATTTGCCACAGTTACTACCAATAAAAAGTGCATGTAATACTATTCTGGTGTTTAACAGTGCAAGTTAGACGGCTTTGTATTAGTAACGGGTAGTACTATGGGAAAATTAGATTTCGGCGGTGGAGCCAGGCAAATGAAAAACCTCTTCCCTGCGAAAGGCATTCAAATCAAACAGAGATAACTCCGAGAAGAAGTTGAATAGAGACACGTACACTGATCACTGTGTAGAAACGTTATTGACACGGTTTTCTGGTTTGTGTGTCACAAAGCCTTCGCCAGCTATATTTAAATGACCCCAGTAGCTATTCGTTCTCCACATTGTGCAGAGTCAAATTAGTCGTGTACTCGTAATAAAATGCATACCGGCTCCTTGCAGTGGCTAAATCCATTCCTTTCTGAAGCCATATAAAAATTATGCAAATCAAATCAACGCAAAAACTTGTCTTTGAAATGATAATGTTTTACTCCATTAATCTCTGATTGCGAAATTAACCCTGTTTCTCTATATAAAACAATATTTTTGGACTGCATAAATTAAAACATCGGAAATATAATCTGTTGCTCTATGTGACTGGAGGAAGGGCAGTAATGTCCCTGATTTAAACATTCCTTACACCAAAATCACAAAAATGTATTCCCATAGACGAAAGGCGTGCAGATGGAGGCAAAACCAGCACCTACATTTTACACGGGCGGCCACGTACACTTAACGTGTATAACATGTGTCTATGCGTGTAGATATGTATGGAGATTTGTATCTCTCGTGTGTGCGTGTGTGTCTGTGCGTATCTACACACACTCTGAACTGAATTACATCAGTTCTCCTGGGATCACGGTATTTATTTAAGTGCTCTTCCCAGGTCATAACTGTAACACTCACTTAATAGCATTAATCCCCTGTTATAATGTAAACACGACGGCCATTGTATTCCCAATCTGTATTGTTCCACTAATTATTAAAGAAGAGGAACTAAAAGCAATCAATTCACGAAGATAAACACCGCTTCTGCTGGAAAAAAGGACAGCTTCCCAAATAAAAATGCAGGGAGTATAGCACATTTTGCAAGGCGTGCAGGTGGGCTTAGAGAGATTCATGTATGACTTTATAATGTTATAATTAATTTTGCATTCTCGGCTCTCCAGCTGCTGCTCCGTTCAGAAGCAGAGCTCATATACTTAGAAATCGGTCTGCGGAACACAGGAATTGACTATTCAGATGTAGTTGCATGATATCGATTATTCCATAGAAATACTGAAATATGAATGTGTTTTATATAAAGCCCTTGTTTTTAGAGTTTCCATTTTTATTTAATATATGCGCATTAATCACTAAGCAGGGAAGCAAATGTCTTTTCTGTAAGCTGTTGCACTGAGTTTACCAGTTGTTTATCACTCTCTTATCAGGAATTCGGGAGTTAATGACAAGAAATACCTGTTGGTGTTAACTTCCTCCCCCTCACCTGCTTTTCTAAGGATTGCCTTTTTCTACAGGCCACTTGATAGATCTGGATAAGAATTAATCCGGTATGTCTGGTGGCCAGATCTCTACTGCTGCTTATAGCGGCAGGGGTAAGCTGGTATGTAGGTTTCACGGAAGAGGAGGAAAGTAAAGGAAAGAAATAAAAACTGAGATAGAAAAAGAAAATTGAAAGCTGCGATTGCTTCAGACACTGTACACGTCCCGAGGCTTGACCGTATTTCCAGCACGGCATTTTCCCCGCTGTGCGCGCCAAGCTATTGAAACAGCTTCTCCAAGTGTATTTTTTTTTTATCAGCTACATGTTTAATTGATTAACAATAGGCTGCCCTGCACACCCGCAATTTTTCAGCTGCTGCCATCTCCCCTCCTGCCAGTGGCCAACCGATTCCCTGGCGTGGTCTCCATCTGACCTTACTGACACTACTTGAGGTACTCCGCAAAGAACTCGGCCGTAAACCTCAAGCGACTTCGTTTGGTAAAATATGGAACAAGTGCTTACTCATATAAATTGGAAAAATAAAACACAGTTTGATTAAGTTGATTGGGGGGGGGGGGGGGTGTTGTTTTGGGGTATTTATTTTTTGGGCACCTAAACAATTTTGTTGAGCCCATTACGGGCTTACCGGCCACAGCAGGTTGCAGATGAAGGGCTTGTGGGAAGTGGGGTAGCTTCCACACCTGCAGCCCCGTCCCTACCTGCTGGAAGGATCTGATCCTGCTCCGCACGGACAGCAGCGGCGTTGGGGGGCGCAGGTGCGGACCAGGGTGCTCGGAGCGGCCTAGCACTCCTCGGCGCCCCGGCGGCCGTGGTGGGATGGGCAGGGCCCAACGCCGTGCCCCGGGGCTGTCGGAGTACTGGGGGACGGGAGCCCTGGGCTCCACCGCGGGGGTGGGGTCATGGACACAGGGGACCGTCGGCACCGTGCCTCGTCCCGGGAGGCAAAGGACAGAGCTTCAGTGCGGTCAGCTCGCCGCCAGTTTTTGAAGGGTTCCTCTCGACTAATCATTAAATAAATGCAAGTGCACATATACGTGTGTATTTATGCTTGCACTGAGAAGAGCGATGCCTTCGTCTCACCCTCCCGCGCCCGGACCGGAGCAGCGCTGCCAATGGCTCGAAGCTGATAGTGTCCAGGGCTGAAGGGAGGGGGCAGAAGAAATTAATTTCATCGAGACCGTATTCTAGGAGATTTATCTGATCTGCAAAAAGGGGGAAAGGGGACCGGGGGAGAAGACAGCTAGCCCCCTTGAAGGAGTCACTCAGGCCTCTTCTCCACGCTCTAGCCCAGGAAGAATAGAAATGAAAGAAAGATGAGGGGATTTTTTTTCCCCCTTCATGTGCAAACGCGTTCCATGACCAGATCTTGACTGTTTGTGGCAACTTATAAAACTGTAAAACTCTCGCTGCCAGGAACAGAGCGATCCTGAATCTGCTGATTTGAGCAGTTGCTCTTCTCCCTACCATATAGGGCAGTACTTTTACCAAGTGCTCGCTCTCCCCTTGCGCACTTCTCAGTTCCCCCGCGCCTGGCCCGCCGCGCATACACGCATGCAAATGCACACATCTAACACGCGTGTGCGTGCGTACAGCGCTTCGCCGAGTGCGTGAGGGGATGCAGAAATCTACCATGCACATTCCTTTCTGCTCTCCGTGTGGATACAGAACGAGGGAGAAAGGGGGTGTACTGGAGAATGCGAGAAAGAGTATTCATGGCTCCGTGAGTCCGGAGAGGAGCTGATGAGCAGTATCATCGCTTGGCTTCAGCAGCATGCTCGCAGTCGGAGAGGCTGGCTTGCATTACAAAGCCTGCTTTCGTTGCCTGCCCGCCTTCGTTGCCCGCCTGCCTGCCGTCCGCGGGAGGAGACGGAGTCGGGGCCGGAGCGGGAGGGGGCGGGCCCGCCGCGCTATGCAGATGAGCGGCGGTGACGGACAGCTCTGTTTTCCAATGTCCCTCAGAAACTCGAGTGCTGCTTCCCTCAACTCTTCACTCCAGACTCTATACTTCCCCCAAAATACAGACTTGCAGGCGCTCTGGGATCTGGCTGGCTAACTGGGAGAACTCCATATGCAGCAGCCACTTTTTTGATTTCGGGGGCTTGCTTCTCTCTCTCCCTCTCTCTCGCTCCCCCTCTCCCCTTCTGTTTCTTTCCCTTTCTCACTCTCTTTCTATTAATCCTCTCCTCTTCCATCTCTCCCAGATGCCCTTTCCCTCCCGAATAGCTTTCTGACCTCTCTATTAATTTGCCCTTTGGGGGGGGGGGGGAAGTGTCTTTTTTTTTCCCCCTCCTGTTTGTTTTTATTCTGATCTGGTGCGCGTGGGGGGGAGCATAAAATAACTCTGATTCTCTACATAACTGCACAGAGCCAACCGAGGAGAGACAGAGAGAGAGAGAGAGAGAGAGGGAGGGAGGGAGGGAGGGAGGGAGGGAAAAAGAGGGAGGGAGGGAGCGGGAGGGCGGGCGGGAGAGAGGGAGAGCACGAAAGCAGCGCCAGGAGCAGCGGCAGCAGCAGGGCCGGTCACCCTCGCCCCCTCCCTGCTCCTGTGCACACCAGTGCAAGCCATGTCCTATCCTCAGGGTTACCTCTACCAGCCCCCCGGCTCGCTGGCTCTGTACTCCTGCCCGGCGTACGGGGCGTCGGCGCTGGCGGCCCCCAGGAGCGAGGAGCTGGCCAGGTCTTCGTCGGGATCGGCGTTCAGCCCTTACCCGGGATCGGCAGCTTTCACCGCTCAGGCGGCGGCCACAGGCTTCACCAGCCCGCTCCAGTACTCCACAGACCCCGCCACGGGATTCCCCTCCTACATGGTAACTACCGAAGAGAAACCCTCTCCTTCTTCATTAGCATCCGCATTCTCATCCTCATCATCTTCAGCCTTTCTCCTCACACACTCACCATCAGACCCCGACACCACGCCGCACAACCGGGCGCCCCGCAGTGCCTCCTCCTCCGCGCATCGCGCTGTACAGCCCTGCAACCCGGCCGGGGCCGAGCGGAGCGGAACGGAGGCGAGCGGAGCGGAGCGGCGGGCCGGGGCCGGGTCGGGGCGCCGCTTCGCGACCCAGCCAAGCGCGGTGCCGGCGGGCCTGGGTCCCGGGCTCTCCGCGCGGTTTGAGAAGCCGGGAGGGCGCCTTGATTAAGGAAATACAGATCGTCTCACTCAGTTGGGTTGGAGACTTTCATTCTCCCCCCTGGTTTCCATGTGTATGTCTACAGTCCTCTACTCTCTCTTCTCTTTTTTATTTTATTTTTAATATATATATATTCTTTTCACTGTGATAGCATAGAGGAGGGCTTATTTTTCTCTTTCTTCCTTTTTTTTCCCTCTCTTTTTTCTCTTTCTTTTTAAGTCGGTGTTTAGAGGCGCTGGGGGCTTTATCCCCGTGTGGTTTTATTTACTTTCAGTGTGTTTTGTGCTAATGGTTTAACTGGATTTTGGGAATGAAAAGGAGCATCTGTTTGCGATCTGTGAGCTTCGCTTAAGCCCAAGATGGTTGTAGTGGCCGCAGTTTCGGATTTCACTTTCTTATTATTAGTTTAAGGAGCATTTGCGATTGCGTGTTGTGTGTATTCTGTGCATAAAGTATATAAATAAAACCATAAACAATATAAATAAACTGCACGTCTAGATGGTTATATAGTTTTATAAACACACACGCACATAGAGAGTCAGACACGTATCTAGTCCGTACACACAAAGACTTGTGCCCGGAATTTGAGACAAGAGCCGCTGCCTATATCCTGGGAGAGGATGGTAGCGGGGTAGTTTGCTTTCCCTGCAAAGTGACAGGGAAACTACTTGCTTTCCATCTGTAAAATACAGTCCATAAATTGTCGTGCAGTCTTTATTCGAGGTGATATAAAAGATCTGAGGGTCTCACTTGCTTGTTTTTCCTGCTGAGAAGCAGTAGGCGAGTGGCTGGAAGTTGCAGCGAGGTTATGAACTATGCGGGATACTGGGTGATGTTGAGTCGGTGACTCCCCGGTCTGCGGGGTTCAGAGACATGCTGAAAGTTAGCGAGTTTCTTAGCGATATCTTTAACTTTTCTTGCATTATGCAGACTTAAATAAGCGCAATTTAAACGTTAAAGAGCGAATTAAAATGCTAATTACATCGCATTTGAACAATTCGAAACGGTGCATATCTTCTGATTTGCAAATTGGATTTGCAATGCATTAGTGCAGTGAATTGCTAAGTGGCGGCTTTGTTGTATTTTCTATAGCTAAAAAGGAAACATCTTTTGAACCTTTGAGAGAAATGTAGATATCAAGACACTACCTGTAGGGCCTTTAAAATGTCTACGCGGTTCGAAAATTATATTGGGAAATGTTCAATTACGAGGAGCTGAAATTAGTCAGAAAGATTAAAACATCGCCGATTTTAAGCGCATGTGTCTGTGTGCTGGGCAGAGGAAGGGGGGGGGGGTCGTAACTTAATGGCCTTTGGGTGCTGCTTCTCCCCCTCATAGAATATGGATACAAGACACCATCCCGGGGAAATACAAATATAACCGCCGATCTCGCCTTGACAACTCACTAATGGCTATCAGCAATAACAAATTGCCAACCCCACCGTTTTGTTCTGTCTAGGGCTCCCCTTACGACGCCCATACGACGGGGATGACCGGAGCCATCAGCTACCACCCGTACGGCAGCCCTGCCTACCCCTACCAGCTCAACGACCCCGCGTACAGGAAAAACGCCACCCGCGACGCCACGGCCACGCTGAAGGCCTGGCTGCAGGAACACCGCAAGAACCCCTACCCCACCAAGGGTGAAAAGATCATGCTGGCCATCATCACCAAGATGACCCTCACTCAGGTCTCCACCTGGTTCGCCAACGCACGCCGGCGGCTCAAGAAGGAAAACAAGATGACCTGGGCCCCGCGGAACAAGAGCGAGGATGAGGACGACGATGAAGGAGATGGGCCGAGGAATAAGGAGGAGAGTCCCGAGAAGATGCCCGAGAGCAACGAAACCTCCGCGGAGGACGAAGGTAGGCGCGGGGTGACCGTGGCCCCGGTGGTGTTGCCCCATCCCGCCCCATCGAGTTCCCCCAGGAGCAGGGCAGCGGTAGGGGAGGGGGCACGGCGTTTAACAAAAAAGCCCCCCAGACCTTTCCCGTCCCGTCTCCCCCGGCTTCTTCGGGAGCTTGTCGCCGCGCAGTGCCGGTGGCCGAGGCGGGCGGGGGGCGGCGGGCGGAGGTGCCGCGGCGGACGGCGGCATCTTGGGGGGGCAAGGGGGGAGGTGCTGAGGATGCCGCGGCGGACCCAGCCTGTGGGGATGGATGATCCTCGGAATGGGAAAAGGCCGAGATGGCTAGAGTCTGCCTGCCCGCCGCGGTGGCGCGGTGGTGGCCTGGCTCGCCCCTCTCCTGCTCTGTTTTGCCGCCTCTCCTGACTGCCTCTCTGTGCCCGGCGGGCCCCCGCAGGGATCAGCTTGCAAGTCGACTCCCTGACGGACCACTCCTGCTCCGCGGAGTCGGACGGCGAGAAGCTGCCATGCCGAGCGGGAGACCCCCTCTGCGAGTCGGGCTCGGAGTGCAAGGACAAGTACGAGGACATCGAGGAAGAGGAAGAGGAGGAGGACGAGGAGGACGAGGAGGACATCGAGGAGGATGACGGCGGCGGAGGGGAGCGCGACCCACCGGCCAAGCCCGCCACCTCCTCGCCGCTGGCGGCCGTGGAGGCCCCGCTCCTCGGCCACCCTCACGCCGACGCCGCCCGCAGCGCCAGCAAGGCGGCGCTGGGCCCCCGCGCCTCCCCCGGCCCCCCGACGCCGGCCAGCAAGCCCAAGCTCTGGTCGCTGGCCGAAATCGCCACCTCGGACCTCAAGAGTCAGACCCTGGGCCAAGGCTGCCAGCCTGGCCCGCTCTCCTCGGCCACCCCCGCCTCCGTCCCGCACAGCGCTGCCTACTCCCCCTCCTCCCTCCTGGGGAGGCATATTTATTACACCTCACCTTTTTATAGCAATTATACAAACTATGGGAACTTTAATGCTCTCCAGAGCCAGGGAATCCTGAGATACAACTCCGCGGCAGTGGCTTCAAACGAGGGACTAAGTCAGACTGTCCTAAACGCCAGCTCTGTCCACAAACAGAGCAGTGACTCTTTGAAAACGATCACTAACCAGCTAGAACAACATTACAGGCCCTCTAGCTATGACTCTAAGAAAGGTAGGTGACTTGTTTCTGTCTCTTTCTTCCCCTTTCTCCCTCGTTCTCCTTCCCCGACCAGTACACGACCCTTATGCACTGTAAATACTGAAACCTTCTCTGAAGAAAACAGCGAGCGCACTGCCACCGCTGCCAGAGCGAAGACGGGCACTCATATAATCTGGGGATTAAAAACGGCATGTCGCCGTCGTATCAGTACCAGCCTCTAAGAACCGAGAGAGGAAATGTAAAAGGCGACTCTTAGATCAGTCTTACGCGCTGCAGACACGGCTTTAAAAAGTCACTTTTTTAAAAAAAAAAATCCTTTTTAAAAGGAAAACTACACGCAAAGCTATCCAGACAGCACTGGTGTCATTGCCTGTATTTTTTTTTTTCCTGACAAACTGGTTTGACTCTCTTTGTTTCCAGTATTCTCACGGGGTTTTTTCAGCTTTGAGTTCAGATAATTGCTGACCTTGGTCGTGAAATTACGTGGACCGTGACATTTTTTAACTGTTTGCTTTTTTGTTTATTTTGTTCGTTTGTTTGTTTTTCTGAAAAAGTTTTACACTAATATAGTTGTCAGCTTATTCTAACAAAATACTCGAGATACAGGCAATTATGAAATATTGGCCAGCCTGTTAAACCACCTAGCTACAAATTCTGCACCAGTGAGGGTTGGGACCTACACAGACTGTATAATCTAGTTAGCTGGCTGTGTCCTGTGACTAACTGACGGTTATATTTTGACAGATCCCACTGAAGTCTGCACAGTAGGAGTACAACCATACCTATAGAAGTGCAATCACACAGCAATGCAAGTAAGTGAGAACATTTTCTATTACACTGATCATTTGGCATCAAGTCTGAGACATGCTGCACAGTTCTAGACTTGCTTAACGTTAATTTATTGCTTCATTACTTACAAGTCTGATTACAAAGTAAGACACTATTTTTCTGCTGGTTTTTTAAGCCTCTTATTACGACTTTTCTTTCTCAAGTTTGTCTTAATTTTCAAGTCAGGTTAGTCAGTTCCCTCACTTTGCATACTCTTCGCTTGTGTAAGACAAAGCCGTAGGGACTATTTAAACGTTATAGAAAGAAATCTTAAAAAAAAAAAAAACCCAAAACACCTTTGAAAGTATTGTTATTTAAAAACAAAGTGCTCGTGCTCACGTGGCAGAGCTAAAATTGTACATTCTGAGTGGGGCTTCATGCAGTGACTGCATATTTAATATAAAAAGGAACAACTGTTAGAGACCAACATGCATCCTAAGCAAGGTATGTTATCTGTGACTAGCCTCTTGCCTATCTAGCAAAGGCACTCTGAATACTTTCACTATTTAGAGCTAAAAAAACAGCAACAAAACCACCTTGCTGATATTTTTCAATTATCTCTTTTTATTAGAAGAAATTAGATGAATAAAATTTTTGCCTTGCTTCCTTGCCCCCCCCCCCCCCCCCAGCCGTTTAATGGTGTTAGAGTGTAATTCAAGGATTTTTGGATGATCTGGTTTTTTCCTTGGTCCACAGGTAGGTGTCACAATTGCTTTGAAAAAAGTCAGCAAGCCATCATCTCTCCCCGAGCTAATATATATAACAAATCTCTAAATCCGGATCACGGCTGGTGCCACTGTATAAAAGAAGACCACAGAGCACTATTAAATCTTCAGAATCTAATTATCGAACCAGAATTTTGTTGGACATATGTAAGTTTGCTGGTATAGTATAGTTTCCCCAATGTATGTGTGACTTTTGAAAACAGATCTGTTTTTCTCAGGATATCTTGAATTGATCACTTCATTGCCACGGTATCTATTCGATAGGTGTGCTAGGATTTATTGTAAAATTATTTGTAAAAGATGTATACAGTAGAGATAATAAAGATGTGATTGGAGAACTTGAGTCCTTACAAAGTGGAAACAAATTTGATATTTATTTTTGTAATGATATAAAGCTTCTAGTAATTTATGCAAGTTGTATTGCAATGGAATCTGAACTTTTTGTAAATAAATTTTGCCCCGTTTTTATTTGAAACATTGATGGTTATACAATCTTCGGTTGTTTAACAAGAATTCTTTACTAATTTATATCTCTAATTGTAAATAAAACCAGACTAGTCTGCAACAACATTGTGTTTTTCATTCATTTCCCTTAAAATATTAATTTATTATTTAGAAAATGAGGAAAGCTCTAATTTCACCAGTAGAGCATAGACCATAAAATGAGTAAGCAATTTAAACACGTTGCAAAGATATGCTTTGCATAAATTAATTCCTTCTGAGTTGTTCCATTATACTTAAACTTTAAATTCACATATAGGTGCAAATAGGCATTTGTATATATACATGAATATGCGTAGAGAGGGTGATGTGAATATATGCATGTTTCCTGTAAACTATTTATATAGGGTGTAAAGTGGCTCTTTATTTGAGTTAGCATTCTTTAAATCCACAATTTGTTAAAAAAAAATTAATCAACTGTGACTTATTTCTAATTTCTTTGTTTCCGCTTATGGCTAAAGTATACAAAGGGAAAGGAAAAAAAATTTGAAAGTCCAATACCTGTTTTTTTATTATTATTTCCTCCCTTTATATCAGTAAGCCATATCTTTACAATCACATTGGAAATCCACTTTGATTGGGCTCATAAAATCAGCAAACTCATAATTTTAATTTTTAGTTAAAAAATGGGAAATCTTATATAATATAATTTCAGAAAGAAACGAACAATCATTTATTTTCCCCAAAAGATAAATTGAGTGAATATAACTTACGGTTATAAAACAAGAATAATAGCTTCTTAGATTGCCCTTTAATCAATCATACACTTATTTTTCAAGAGGCTCATCTATTTTATTCCATGATTAATAATGTTCCAGCGTGAGAGCATTATTAGATCCCAGCAGGGGAGATCCTGAATGCTTTTAGCTGCTTTGGAATGGTCAGTTGGGGTTCATTATGGTTTGATATTGAACAATTTATAAAATCTTGTCTAAACATCTGCCAGCTCAGATAGGCCGATGTGTCTGAAGATGGGAAATTGCTGGACCAGTTGATATTGACAAACGGATCTCTCTCCAGTGGCTTTTTGTTCAGTGAAAATTAGTGGCCTCTTGCTCAGGTCTTGTTAGAAAGGGCATTTGAAAGTGATCTTAGATACTTCAGGTATCAGCCTTGGGAATGTTAACTGGATAAAGAGCTGTACTAGTCTGGAGTCCAGAAATATGTTGTGATTATAATAAATAGGGGGAAAGGAAGTTGTTTTTCTTAAATCCATATACGCAATTCTCATGATTCTTCTTCCCCTGCACACCCTCCCCCCCTTTGTAACTTACCCCCATAAAGACATTTAACTGACTGAGAAAATGTGTGTGTTTTTCAGCTGAAAAGGCAGAAATTAATAATATTATTCTAGAAAACTCTGGGATCCATACAGTTAAATATAAGCCACTGAAGACCTTCATGGCTGCAGGCCTACTCATCCTCATATCTTGTTTGTAGAATGATGCTTCTTTGCTTCTGTAGCATCTTTTTTTTCATTGAGGTACAATGCAATTGTATCTGCATGTAGTGTATAGTACAATTAGACAAACGGCTAAGAAATAATTCAGTTTTTTCCTTTCCAATTTAGCAGATGATGTAAATGCAAATATTTACTGTAACCATCCTTGACCGTCTTTACTGTGCACTTCAGGAAGATTTTACAGAGGGAATTTTTGTGTCAGGGGAGACACCTGAACTTTCTTTTCCCTACTCTTGCTCCTACTCCCTCCGCCCCCATCACACACATTTAATGTTTCAGGTCTCTGTTGGACACAGTGTACATTTCAATTGGTAAAAACCAAAAGCTGTGGCAGAGATTAAAAAAGGCTAACGACATTCCTTTGATGTTTATACGCCCAAAGACTTATAAAAGATTTCCATAATTTACCCACCCTTCCTAGTATTTAGACCTGGATTTCTTTCTGGAAAGAAAAGTAGAAAGACTTGGAAAACTGGCTTTCAAGTATTCACTATGTATGTAAAACCCAGTGGACTTTTCTCATCCTCTGAGAAATTCACAAACGGTTCATGGATGCAGATGTGCACCACTGAAATGATTTGGCATAAAAACTTATTATTTTAAGCAAGAAATTAATGGGCAAGAACTGCATATTCAACGTCATTTGAGATTTAGTAATCAAAATTGAAAGCAGGAGGAAAGTGTAGCCTTTCTAGATTGTTGGCACAAACAATGTGATGATTTCAGTGTAGCAAGAAAGAGGGACAAACGATAAAATACATCACTTTGTGTATGGTTTATTTCATAACGATGTTAATCAGCCTGCTGTGATTAAAATCTCACACATCTTTCTATATTTACTCCTTCTTCCCCCCACTCCCTCCCCTCGTTTCTGTGCTCGTTTCAAGCGTAAAAGGCAAATCCTTCCCTCTTCGGGGCCAGAGGTTTCATTAGAGCTGATTTATTGAAATTCAGGCTTTAATCTCAGGTGGGATCCCGGGGGAATTGGCGCTGTCGTCAAATAGGAAGAGGGTCGCTTTCCACTTTGCACTTCCTGGGCTGCTTTTTTCCTCACTCCCTGCAAATGTCAACATTTGTTCTCAATAAGAGAGTTATTGTTTCAGGAAAGCTGCTCACCAACTGCCTTAGGAGCAGAAAAAAAAGCGTCGTCCACCTTTGTTTGGCTGGAGGCTGGGGGAAGGGTTGGGGACGGAGGTGACGAGCAGCTCAGACGAGCAGCGGACAGACAGATAGACAGATAGACATCGGAATTGCTGCTGCACACCAGTCCGCGGCTGGAGGGGAACTGGCCCGATTAAGGGGAAAGTTTATATACAGCACAATGGGCATCTGCGTTTCTCTCCCCGCTCTATTGGCATATTTGCCCCCGACGTGCTCAGCCCCTATAAGAGAGAGGAGCTGCAAGGGGGGGGGAAAGTAACAAACCCATCAACACAATAAAAAAAAGGACTGCCTTCACGAATTTCTACCCGCAGAGGTTGTCTTCAGGTTTTGGGGAATTGGGTGAAGGGTGATTTTTCAGGTGAAGAAAGCAATTGTAGGGTGCACCGTCCGATTCAGCCCTACCTGATGACACCCACCTCCCTAACGGGCCGTCAATTAACTCCCGACACGGGGTGGGCGGCAGCCCTGAGGCAAGGAGAGGGAGTGGCTGGGGGCCGGGCAACCCGGAGCGGAGCGAAGCAGCTCGGCCCGCTCCACTCCGCTTCGTGGTGGCCGCTCCGTGTCCATCCTCACGGGAAAAAAACTCAACCCTGTCACCACTGAAAGTTTCTGGCTCCGTCACATGTTCTCGCGGTTCAGACTCAGAGTGCCTCTGAGGCACCGTGGTACGGATGTAATCGATACCGGGAGAGTTTTATTGCTTATTACCTTTTGAAACAAACAAATAACCCCCCCGCTAAGCCCTCCCCCCCAAAAAAAAACCCAGGCGGAATTTATATATAGGTCGATTCGTTGCCTTCTGCATTCAGATATATCTTGCGTGCTTAGGCAAGCTCCTCACTATCCAGGTGGTCGAAAGGAGCCTTTCCGTTGTAGGAACTGAATAATGATCGTAAAAAATACTGTTGTTAACAGTAATACTTCACATTAAGTAATGTGATGTTCATCCCTTTGTTTTTAATCCAGTAACTAATAACTTAGGCTTCCAGCTCCTAAAGAAATAAAAGCGGAGGGGGGAAGTTGAAAACAAAGGGATCCACGGTGCATAGTCAAAGCACCCATGCATCTAATCCCTGACTATTCTCGGTGTCTCTGAAGCGTAGTCTTTATTGAAAGTACAGAGGGAAAGCGCAATCGGCGGGACACATGCTGACACACAGGTAGCTCGGAGCCGCAAGCAGGGACCTCGTGGCAGGGGGATTCTGGGAGAGCGTTTTACTTTCTGAGAGAGCGTTTACGTCCTGCCGGAGGTGACAGCCGGGCTCCCGCAGCCTGGACCCGGGCCCCCACTCCCCAGCCATGACTCACGGAATAATGTCACCGTTTCGCATGCAATGCTGACCGAGCCAGCTGCGTTTTCCCTGAGCAAAACTATGGGACGGAGGGCGCGGCCACTCTGCCTCGGAGGTGGCCACCGTTAACTTGGATCCTTTCGAGATTTAGAGACTGAAATGAAAGGGCGCGGGGTGCCACCTCGGCCCAGCCGCCCTCAGAAAGGCAGGAGCGTAGGCCGGTAGAGAAAGTCACTTCTGCTCCACTCGGGCTTGTATCATCCGTGATGGGGGATTTCAAAATACTCCCGAATATTTGTGCGGGGAAAAAAAAATAAATAGTACAATTGCTCCTCTCAAGGCGGCTTTGTGGATACTGTGCTGCTCGGGGTCTTAAAGAATGCCCAGAACAAAATAAAAATAAGTATGTGCATTTTTATAGGGAGATAAATTGTCAATTTATTGTGTATAACTTCTGATCAATTATTAATCGTTAGTGTCAACAACAGGGTTATAATTACCTTCAGTTATTTAAAGGGATATTTATTTTTTCTTCTCTCTGATCTGGTAATTAGTTAATGCTCTGGAGTAATGAATTCAAAGCTGATTTGATAATGATTGAGACAGGGTTTTTTCCCTCTCTTTTGGCATCCCCCCTCGCGGGGAGGGGGGGGGAGGAGGAGGGAGGTGTCTCCTCCTGTTTGCAAAAGAGTCCATGTAAAGGCAAATCACTGCGCGTTTCACTTTTCAGACCATAAATAACGATTCTGGGAGTAAAAAGGCGAAATGACAAACAAATAGAGCGCAGCTGGGATGAATAAGGCCGATCAAAGTTAGTGGGGGCCGACGCTTCCCGCAGCCGCCGCAGGTCTGAGTCCCATAAAGGTGCCAGCAACTCTTACCTCTCTCCCTGAGATCAAGGGAGAGGGCAAGCAGGACATTTTAACCCCCTGACATCTTCCCGCGAGCGGAGGAGGGGGAGAAAGAGGGAAAGGAAAGGAGGAAAGTGAATATTTCTTTTTTGGGGGAATCAATGCCTTCACCATCGCCCCAGGGAAGGAGCTTCACCTAGAGCTTGCGAAGCCCCGGCCAGACCGCGTACGATGAGCGGGCAGTGAAGGGGAAGCGGTGCAGAGCAATGCAAAACTGGCTCCGCTCCTCGGAGCGACAGAGGCGCAGCCTTGTGCACTTGAGCGATCCCGAACCCTGCTCAGCCCTGGGGACAGGGAAGCAAGAAATAATTATTACTTTATTTTTTTTTCCCCCCTCTCCTTGAGGGAGCTCGGCAGAGCTTCATCGTGAAAAAAAAAGCAGCAAAAGAGCAGCCCGCAGGGACCATGGCTGCCGCCTTACTTGCCGCCACGTCTTGGGGCGTGGGTAACCCCCTCCTCCCCCGGCCTGGGACTCTGCAGCCTGGGGGAGGTAACTACGGAAAAGGTCTCTTTCACCCCTCTCCCGACAGAGGCGTGTGGCGCTGAGCCGAGGTAGAAGCTCCATCGTTGCCTCCCTCGCTTTCCACCAGACCTCCAATTAATTTAGCGTCAAGCCAGGTCTCGGAGCCAGAAGGTCTTCTTCGTTTTGGGCTTTTTTCCCTTTTTTTTTTTTCTTTTTTCTTTTCTTTTTTTTTTTTTTTTTTTTAGCGCGTTTGGTCTCGTTTTACGGCAGATCTGAGCGAAATGGAATAAGTGTATAGGATATTATATGTAGCAATCATAAGTTTATATATAAAAATGTTTTCCCTGTGCAAAAAAACTGCATTGGAAATTGCAGTGTAAAATGCAAGTTTTAAAATTAATTCATCCTGACAGGTTCGACATCTCCCGGCTCCCTTTTTCCTGCAACTACGTCCGCAAATGAATGCCTCTTCCAGAGTGTATGTTTTAATTTGTCACATCAAGGCAATAAAAGGGAGCGATATATACTTAAGCCAGTTAACATTGTAATAACAGGTTTAAAGGAGCAATTAAATGGTAGTGAGTCGCATGTCTGACTTTCTATAGGCATTACCACATCAATGGTACCTTTTAGACTGACTATAACTTAGCATGATTGTCTCAATTAGTTTAGCTACATGATAGTTATTGTGAACTCTTTGTGAGTAATCAATGTTACGCAAGCTTATGGGAAGGAGGCTTTAATAGGGGCGAGCAGCATCTAAGTAACACGGACCTCCTAGTTCAAAAAAACACCTTCCTCTCACCCTCTCTCTTTTTTCCCCCCCTCTCCTCTTTATTTCTTTACTCCAACCCGAAAGAAAGAAAGGGTAATTTATAGTCTTATAAATCTGTTTCCGAGACCAGTGTAGCTGAACGTAGATTTACAGGCAAAAAAGCAGCTTCTGCCGCGGCTGATCAACGAAAGAACCGCCACAGCGCGGAGAGGGAGGCATCCCCACTTCGTCTCTCCTTGGCTTTAGTGGTGTGTGTCGTGGCTGTTCACTGCCATGATTAAGCCCCGAGCCAGAAATAACCTTGAGGGATGCTCACATCAAACGATATGCGTGTGCATATCTCTTACGGGCGCCTGAACTCCCCTCGCTGACACCGGAGCCAGTCCGAGTCGGAGAGCTGCAGGGACAGACACGCGTGTGCGTGTAACCCGCGAACGGGTGTATGTGCGCGAGGGGTGGAGGGAGGAATGACTGTAAGGAGGGTTATACATACGATATAATGCAGAGAGAAGGGTCCTGCCTGAGCAACGGGCCGTTTGGTAACTTGTTAATTCTTCTCTACTTACAGACTCTCTCGCTAAATACTGAGCCACGGGTGGTTAATGCAAAATACAGAGGGCTGAAAATTTAGTGGGACCTGCGTGAACTGCTTCAAAACACTAACAAGTATGTACTGTTTTCTGTCACGGGAAAACAAAAAAGAATGAGAGAGCGTGTACCATTAAATTTTAGATAAATATAATGCAGTGATATTTCTGTTGGTGAAGTTATTCTCATTAGTCCTAAGAATGTCTCACCATTAGACAAGGCTGGAGTCAGCCTCAGTCGCAAGATTTCAGATCTGCGAACCTTTTTTTTTCTTTGCATGCACATTACATTTCTGTCATGCTTTGCAGAAGAACACGATATCCCCAAAGAACCCAAAGAAGAAAAAAAATACTCTGACAGCAACCATTAGTTAAGAGTGCAATGAATAAACCCCTTGCACAAGAGTATCAAGACTAATTAAGATTCTGTTTAGCAGCCCTGGATGGAATGTTAATGTAGCTTTGACTAACTGGGAATAAGCAGGGGGAAAAACTGCATTTTAAGAGGAATGCTGGGGTGATAACATCTCTCACTTCTTCTGTCCAAGGTCTGCCCAAGCCTGTTACAAAGTCATTATCTCAAATTACTCCTGTACTTCATTTTTAGAGGGTTTGGGCAAGATCCCCTGGCGTTGAAGCGCTGCCTAGAGCCTCACAAAGCCAATACTCTCTAAGGGGATAAAGGCTGAATCAACCCACTATCTCTACCTTCGAGAGTTTGCTGGTACCAGCTTCTTGGACAAATACAGCCAGGATTCTGGAGGCAGATTAGGATCTATTGCTGGCGTCTCCTCACAAATCCCTAAAGGGTTTTTGACCCTTTGAAGTTTTGTCTATTTTGCTTACACAGAAGTTTACATGATTAAGTCAGGATTTTACAAGGCTCAACAAGGCAAATTTAGTCACCTCGGAACACTCAACACCAAAAAAAAGTAAAATATCCAGTTGTCCTGTTACTTGTTTAGCTCTAGAAATACTAGCATACTATCATATTTACAGCGGTTAGTTTAATAAAAGAGAAAAATATCCGCAAGACTGCTTCAGCTGGGGAGGGTGAAACGTCCCCCTCCCTCACGTATTATTATTAATTTTATTTTAATTATATTTTTTCAGACTTTGATATAGCATTCCCCCCCTCTCCTCTCTTCTCCCCCCCCCCCCCCCCCCCTTTTCAAAGATCGTAAATGCAACTACGTTTCTGGGAGAGTGCATAAAATTTCCCAAAGACCTTTCCAGTCTTTCTTAATATTTCCAGTCTGCCTTGACTTCTCCTTATCCAGGCAGTTAAATTTTTTCACTGTCGAGAGACAAGCCCCCCCTAATCCTTCTCTCTGAGGTAAACTTTTGGAAATGCTTTACTTGTTAAAAGCAGCCTCGCATAATGCAAATTCTTTCTTGGAAGGAGAGGGCTGGGAACTGACAGCATAGACAGAAGAGGAGGAGCAGAGGTCGTTCTCAGGGAATAGCTACCTATTTAGAGAAGTCTCCTGCAGTCAGAGCAAGAGGGCTGTAGCTAGGGACTGCGGTTGCATCTGGCCCACCATACTTTCATGGCCTTTTGTGGAATACAAACAGTCTCTTTTTCTCTCTCTTTCTCCCTGTCTCTCTTCCTTTTTCCCCCTCTCCCACCAGAGGGAAGATTGCTCTGCTAACAGATTTCTCCTGCAGAGTTATTTTCAATAAAGGAAGGAAGTATCTGTTTAATCCATCCAGGCTCTAAAATATAATAATAATAATAATAATACCTGGCAGGCTGAAAATTTTCTGTAGCAGGATCAGTGAGTAGCAAGGACAACAAGGGCAATCAAGTGAGCTGCAGATTTTTCTTCCTCAATTGATTTATAATTGATGAATGGATTTTCTTGTGCAGCTGCAATGTGGTTAACAACTATCGAGGAGGTAGGTGTTCTGGGAGGTGTTATTTTGTAAGGGAGACAGTTAGGAGTAACTGGGTGCGTTTATCAGCAGGAGATCTGAGCAAGCAACATGATTACATTAGCTATTAGTGGCTAGGATTCAACTTTCCATAGGCCTCCACCACCTGCAGTCTCGTAGGAGACTCACACGAAGTGGGTTCCTGCTGGCTGCTGGCCACATCGGGGCATTGGTCTGGCACAGAGTTCCCCATTGAGTTTGACGAGGAGTGCTTTACCCATCTCAATGGCAAGCCGTGCACCACTGCTGTTCCGGTAGAAATCAGTCAGGCCTGGTTTTGCAAGAGAAGGGGGAACATTATCTTGTAGCATTTCTCTCACACATTTTAAGGAAATGGAAGGGATTTTCATACTGTTTAAGATGGGTGTATTTCCTATTTCTGGTATAACTTTTCCCCCTGCCTTTAGGGATGTACCTCGTAGTGCATTTGCAATGTGTCTTAAAGAGAGAGAACTTTAATGAGTGTACCAAGAGATATGCAAAGCTGTTACCGAGTCTCTGGATCGTGGGTGTTTACCACAGGTCTGGATGAACTTTAGGACCTGGTCCCTGAGTGGGGGTTTTTCCATATGTTCTGGATTCACATTGTAAACCATCTGGGCTTCAGTGTAGTACCTTGTTTTTGTGTTGCTCTTTGGAAAAGAAAAAAGAAAGAAAAAAAAAGAGAGAAAAAATCTTCAGAAAAGATAAACATTTCAGGCATCAGGACCTCCCTACACCTTTTGTAAAGGAGCTTACGGCTATGTTCAAGGAGAAAAGGTGTGAATGTGATAGAAATATCTTGCTCAGCTGCTTATCCTTGAGATCACTTGGCTTCAGGATTGTACTCTTTTCTGACCTTAAACTCACCCAAGAAATCAGATGCTGTCTTCCCTTGCGTCTAGGGAAGGCTTCAGCCTTCCAGGAGTGAGAAGTTTATGCCTAACCATGTTTGGGATGCTGACCTCATGTCCTTGAGGTCTTATGCTGGTATACCCTCTCCAAGCAGGCCCCTTGCTGGAGGTGGTCACCCTTGCCTTCTCCAGAATGCCTGAGATGGAGTTGTTCCTGCTGGTGATAGCACAGCACAAACCCAACAGAAAACCTTCAGAGCAGAGATAGAAAATATTCCCAGCAGAGTGACTTAACCTCCAGACAATGCAGCCATGTCTCCGTGCTGCCTCTCTCTCTGATACTGTGTCCCTTTCCTCTTTTTTCTGCTCAGTCTCATTCGGAGAGGGGGAGCAAGACCCCCCCTGCCCCTTTCCCCTTCTTTACCTCTCTGTAAGAGAGGGGGCACAGAGACTTTCCTGTAGAGGCGGGCTCCAGCATATGGACATTATCTTCCCCGAGCTTGGAGTTGCGTGTGCCTGTGGGGGGAGCAGATTTAAGCCACATTTTGCCACTTTCTGTATTTCATGTTGGATATCTGCACGCAGGCAAGACTGCTTCATGCTCAGAGGGAGGGCTGCTCCAGATATAGCACCCCGCAAGCGGGGAGCTGGTGGGCCAGGAAATGCAGGTGAGGCTCTGTCTCACCGAATGGGTGGTGAGAGGGAGTGTGAGGGGGAAGCTGTGGGATTTAATGGGTCTGTTTCTCTTCCTGCTTTCTATTTTTCTGGCTGAGAAAAATCTTATTCTCAGCACATGTTTCTTCTGGGGAAAAACAACCCACCCCAAAATCTCCAGTGCCATGCTCAGATCTCTCTCTTTCTTAAGTTTACGAGATTGTCTTTTCTTTCTTTTTTTTTTTTATTTTTTTTATTTTTTTATTTTTTTTATTTTCATTTGTCTGTTGATTTTTAAGCTTCTTTCATGCTAAATTTTATGCTGTAAGTTTGGGAGAGAGTTATTAATTTATAAAATCATGAAATGTGGAACACTTACCTCATTACTCATTTTCACGATCTGGGGCTTTGAAGTAAGAAAACCCCAACCGAACAAGTATGAGATTTCCCTTAAAACACCTAAATTTCACTTGACTTTGAAATATTATTAATGTCAGCAAAGCAACTGCATAATTACATTCCTATTTCTCTGTGTTTAGTCGGTGTTAATGTCTATAAGCAAGATCTTCCTGCTTCACTAGCCCACACACATTTTAAAAAATTCTTGTTAGAGCTGCAAAATGTGTTTATAAAGGAATAAAAATCTACCTTATTTGAATTTTTTCATAGTAAATAATTTGAATTGCAGAATATTATTGGTAAACATGTAAGAACACATCATTTATCTTCCTTATGCTGAATATGGGAAGTTTGCCATATCAAACAAATTGTTTATTTTTTTTTTTTACAACTACAAAGAACTAAACAGCAGTCCTCCAAACTGTCTTTGTGCAAAGCCACTTCTGAATTACAGACACACATAATTCTATTTCAGCTAACTTCAGTGGGAGTTAAATACTCAAGAAGTAGCATTCAAATGAACTTTTGGTTATCTATGATAGAGAGAATGAAATCATAGTCCTGCAATTGACAAAATAGGAAAAAAAATGTTTACAGAAACTAGTAGACTGAAGAAACCACTCTATTAAAAGCACAATTTTTTGAATGTTTTAGAGGACTAGAAACAATAAAAATGTCCATGGAAATATGGTTCATAATATCCTTGAAAAATTCATACAGCTGAGTCCAATTTCTGTTATTGTATGCAGTCCTAAAAAACCTGGTAAAGTTGAACAATTAATCCTTAAGTTGCTTTAATGTAGTATACATATAAGCTTATTTTTATTGATGGAGTAGATTTGTGATTGTGAGGATAAGTTCCAGTGTAAATCCGTAGCAAACTTATTTTCAAACTAATGAAAGGATTGGACAGCAGATAAATCTGTACATTTTGTCTCTTTTCTTTTTTTCTTTTTCTTTCTTTTGTGCTAATCCCTTCTATAATGCCTGGGAATATTAAACATGAATGCATTAGGTCCCTGTGTGACTCAGTGGGTAATACAGCTTCAGACATTTTCTTCCATTATCACAGTGTCATTAGAATATTATAATAAAGGTATATATTGAATATGCAGTAAAAAATCAGTTGTGAGAAACAGCTGATTTAAAAATATGTCACATCACTCATTAATAGTGAGAAAACAGTTTCTAACATTGTATAATTGTGAATTAACTATTTTTGCATTTGAAGATAATAGAAGACTTCTAAAACCCAAAATCTAAAATGCACAGATAGAATGTAAGCTGATGTAATCGAACAGAAGAATTGCTATTTTGGGAAATGCCAATTTTTTGGTGGAAAATTTCTACCTGGATATCCACCTTTGTACAGAATGAAGAGAA
Organism: Pseudopipra pipra; assembly: GCF_036250125.1. NCBI lineage: Eukaryota > Metazoa > Chordata > Aves > Passeriformes > Pipridae > Pseudopipra > Pseudopipra pipra. The sequence continues at coordinate 64,660,159 of NC_087549.1, forward strand.
GTCCAGTGGAAAAAAAACCCGTATGGTCATATAAATAATTACTTTATTGTAAAACATACGCACAAGAGGAAAAAAGATCTCACAGCCATCATTTATGTAGTATCCACACTGACAACTGCTTGAATTGAAAGGATAAATAAGTTAAACAAATTTTTTAAATGATCTATTTTTTGGTACCATAATATATAGGATTCCTTGAATTGGGTCATGCAGTGACCAAACTCTAGGCACCTCTGGAGATCAAGACCGTGGTGATCATGCCTCCAAGGCATACTGGGCATATGACAAGGAAGGCTATTGTCCTGAGCTGGAGCTGTGAGTGTTCTGGGATTTTCTTGCAGAAATCTGCTGTGATGTACTCTTCCATCTCCATCTCTGTGTCATAGCTTCTTTTTCAGTCTGTGATTCCAGATGCAGCTGGTTAGTATATTACAGATCAGGTCGGGCAATTGCATTTGATGTGTGGGGGTCATATGTAAAACCCATATGTAAGAGAGAAAGAGGGAGGGGGGAGAAAGAGAGAGAGGGAGAGATCACTGCCTTGCAAATGTGCAAGGCACAAGCACAGTAAAAGGGTAATGTGTTGGGAATCAAATGGTACGAAATATGTCAGATCTGATATTTCCTTATGTATGTTATTTCCACATTAAAAAGAAAAAATGATAAAAATAAGTTGTGTTGTAACTAACTCTTATCACCTATCATCCTCAGTAAGAATCCAGTATATTTTGTGTACACCTCATCAGTTGAGCTGAACAACTGATACATTAGGTAATGTCAGATGGAAGAGTTGGGACTGCGCTGACTGCTGGTAGAATAGCCTGACCGCTTTCTTTTCACCTCACCTGCTGAAGCCATCAGATATTTCTGGAACAGCATCTATTGGTTGTAGATAGGCTTCTTGTTCCTTGTTAGACAGTCATCACAGCAATTTTTTGATGATAAAAAAGGGAAACTCTTGGGACCTGGATTGAAGCTGGGAAAGTAAATACCTAATATTGAGAACCCCTTCAAGAGAAACATGGCGTGTTTATACACAGGAGAGAGGAGGGGGAAACCACATTTCTACCAAAATCAGAGCTTTATATTGTTTAGCCAGGATTTGTTTATATACTGAGACACAGCTATCAACTTGTAGTATAATGTTGTCAATGCCCAAATTAAAAGAAAACTATGTATTTGTAAAATATATTTTACATTGAAAATGTGACATCATGTTACTGTAGCTCTACATAATTACATATTAAACATATTAATATCTTCAAATTTAATAATCCGTGAATCAATCCACAAGGATCTAAGAGTTTACTTTAAGGGAATATGGTTGCCTTTATTTAAGAATGTAAACACATTTAGGACTATGATAGATAAACCGGGATGAGGTTAGGCTTTCCATCAATTCATTTAAGATTTATGCTTGCAACTTTTGTGATACTCTGTAAGCTTCTCCTGCATGAAGCCCTTGGAATGAAACCAAAATATAAAGATAGAACAATGAAGATATTCTTTATCCAGCTATTCAGTGTTTATTGCTAGACTCCACAGTAATTTGAGAAAAAGTCCTCCTAAATAAGGTGGTTTTTTTTCATTCTTCTTAAACTGTCAATAAGTCAGGTTTTGTAGTGGTAAATAACTATGTGCAGCAGTATTTCAACAAGTCTATTATTATATTGATATGACCTTGAAGAGGAACCTGGAGGTGACTGCAAGGTGTTAAAGTAATTTTCATCTCAGAACTCTAAATACATTTATATTTTTACATGAGTATCAAGCATCTCTCTGGTGAAAATAGTCACTAATTACGCAAAAGAGGCTGGTGAATTTGTCAAGAGGAATTTGGCCTTATGAATTTTATGGGAACTTTACAGGAGAAACAGATCACGGATTTGATGTGATTACATACAAACACAGGTAAACAGAAAAAACTTTGAAATGCATGCAAAAATAACAATGCTAGCAGATTGTTACAAATACATATACAGTCAATGAAGACTTACATGCATATATATGCCACAGATGGAGCTAGAAATGAGTTCCCTATTTAAGGATGAAGAACATTTTTTTATGTAAGATTCTGGTGTGGTTCTTATTGTTAGATATGATCCTTCAGACAAGAATTTTTATGACTGATGTCGGCCTCACACTGCATGTCTTGCTTTCATATAACAAGAAAGCTTCAGCAAAACCGTTTAACTGTTTCCAGGAATAATAGGGAAAAATTGTTTTGTTTGTTAATGGTAAAAATCTGTGTGACCTTACTGAATAAACTGCTTTACAGTAAATGATGTAAATTTAAGAAGGAGGTATCTTGAGGCCAGAAAGAGGTGCATTTTTTTCTTTCCTTGTAAAAATACACACCCATTTGGCAGAGTTATCATTGGATATACTTGATATAATAGCTTATAGTTCAATTAATTGTAGATTTCATCTGTAGTGTGTATGTTCAAGACTGGCAATCTCACAGCAGAGCTAAACATGTCATTCCTTATAATTGTTCCTCTTATGTGCCTCAGTAACTCTAGAAGTGAGGGCAAGCAGATTGTCTTTTTTTCTGCTCTCATTCCTCCTTCATTGTCATCCACATCACTTCAGGGCAGTCTGAAGAAGGACAGATTAATCAGCCTTGAATAAAAGTCTGAGTGGGGAGCAGAGCTGGGACAGGGACAGATATCTGCAGGACTTAGGATCTGAAGGAGGAGACAACAAGCTATAGTAGAGGTCATATATGAGATCAAATGGTAGAAACAATAGAAAATAGGAGGCGAGGTGAAAAAACCTTGTCCAGAGGAAAAGATAGATGTAGAATAAAAAAGGTTAGAAAAGATTGTAAAAGGTCTATGGCCACTAAAACACATCATCATCCAGAACCTGGGGTAGGACCCAGGATTTTTGTTTTTCAGAGTTCCTCTGCTATTTACTAAATAACTGAGGTGTCAGAGGCAGTGTATATCTCTTATTCCCCATAGCAGTGGAATTCAGATTCCAGCACTGTTGTCCACAATTTGAGAATTGGAAAAATTTTGTATGATTGACATTTTTGTCAGACTGAGAAACAAAGAACTGATTATCTTTTTGCTTCCCTAGGCCCTACTTCATCCCACTAGATTGTCTGCTGAATAGACAGATCTCTGAGAATGAGGCACTTTTTCAAAAACTTTTCTTGTGGATTTCCTAACTTTTCAATGTTTGGCCTTGTAGCCCTGATGTTTTGTTTAAATTTGATTCTTGAATGCAGCAAGCACTATGACAAAATTACACAAGTGGGCTATTTGTCACTCATGATCCGTACTATGACTGCTTAAATATATGTATGTCTCTGTGTGTGTGAATGTGCACATATATGTGCTTTATATAGATATAGATATCTTGTTATGTGTTCTCTCTTTTCATATGTCTTTTTGTGGGATGAAAATGGAATAAATAGTAGCAGAGAATGACATAATCCTATAAACAGTTACTTTGGTGAAGTAATTTACCTTATTTGAGTGAGGACTGCCAAATCCAGCATGAGAATTTCTGACATTGATGTTATTCAGATGTGAGAATTTCTAGGATTGCAACTATTGGCTGCAGTTATTTAGAGACTTTCTGTTTCTCCCAGCAGTGTTAGTGCTGCAATATGCTGTAACTAACTGATTGCAGCAAGGATCCATGCTAAATTTATACATACTGAGCTCCCACATCTCTCCAAAAACGTATGCAGATAGCTAGTGTTCATGCAGGCAGAGCCATTTGTAAGTTTAAAGTTACTGGTTTACGTTAATACTTATAGGACTTGAGCCTTGGTTATTTTGTTGTCTTCCTAAATGGGAAAGGGATATGGACAAGCCAGGACTAAACTGCCAGGAGTGTTAGTCCTGCCAAAGCATTTGTACTGTATCTAATGCTTTTCTTGAGCCAATTGGTCAGTCAGTCAGTGATTCTTTCTCCCAAAAAACTACTCCTAAGAAGGAAAACAAACCTAAGAACTTAGCAGCAGAAAGGGTATGTATTAGAGAAGAACAGACTTTTCTCTTGCTTCCTTTCAGCTACTCCAGAGAAATAAGATGTGACATAATGCATATGAACTACCAAATACCTAACACTTGATGACATCCAAGAAGTGGATGGAACAACAGAAAATCATATAAAGTAAAATTTTATGAATGTTTCAGTTCTTAGATGTGCAGATTAGTAGTCACATGAGAAAGAATTCAAATCTCTGTTTTTCATGTATGTATACATATACCCCTGTTTCTTCTGGTATTTTACACAAATGTGTATGCATATATGCACATATTGCTGTCTAGTATGTATATACTCTCTTATGCTCATCTGCAGCAAAATTTTGACCTCAGATGCTGTATTTCAGAAAGTTTGGTAATCTTCGATTGCATTTATAATACCAGAAGAGTTATATCAAAATGTTTTTTGCAATGGTCAGTCAACAGTGCTAAAAAAAGTGTATTATACCATACAAAATCTGTCAACCTCAACAATTTAGGTATCAGATTAGGAGAGCATCACTGTCTATAATTAATGCCATTTTTAGGAAAGAAACTGAAAATTAACTTGAACAGGCCTGAGCCTGGTAGTTTCTTTACAGTGAGAGTTTACAGTTAAGAATTTCTCACTTTAATGTGTTCCTGTCTTGCCAGTAGCCACATGTTGGGCTTCTTTGACACTCTATGATAAGGTTTCATATGTTTTAAAAAATGATAAAGTGTTGTCTGGGTGTGGGAAAGATTGAGAAAATAAGCAAGACAAATTTAGGGACAGTTTCTGTGTTGCATTGACTACCTGACTGTGCTAAATGGGATGGCGACTTCCACTGCTTATGTCCTGTATGTCTTTCTCTCAGACAGGGAGACACTGTGGTATGATGAAGGGGGTCTGTTCTGTTATGCCCTGCTGTTATGCCCTGCTGTTTGCCACATTACATCAGGGGATGTAGCATCTGAGGGTGAAGCTGGCTACTCCTGGTTGGAGATGTCTTTCTTTCCACTGAAGTTATAGGACAAGAGCAATTTTAGGCTGAGGAAATCCCATGCTCCTGAAAGAACTGTACTCAAGTTTGCTTCTGAGCAGGCAGCATTTTGTTTGGTAGCATTAAAAACAAAGGAAAAAGCACATGGAAAGCTAAACTGGTCTGAGGGAGGTCCAGGGGGAATTCGATTCTGTCTTCCCATGTCTAAGGAGCTTGTGCCTGATGTGGGGAACTGGGGCCCAGCTCTGGGAAGGCAGGCGTCCAGATCCTGCTCCATTCAGAGGGATGAGATGGTTGTGACTGCATCATTTGCAACAGTGTTGTTCTCAATTTCACTTTCACACTCCCGAGTGCATTCCTTCAGCAATCCCCTGCCTCAGGCAGCTGTTTATTTTGCCTTCGTCAGTCTTAAAAAAAATAAAATTAAAATAATAGATAATGTCTCAAGTGTCCACTATAATAGTTTGCCTAAATATCTCTAGATTTTAGATTTTCCTCTTTATAGACATTAAAAGTATTTTACACATCAGGTTTTTAAAGGTCAGAGAAAGTATTGTGGACATTTAGGTATGCTTTTATAACATCCAATTATAAGCAAAAATTAAAATTAACAGCAGCTGAGCAATGAGTAAAACAATCCTCAAACATAATACTGTTAGAAGGTTTCTTAAATACCATCAGAATATTGGCAGCTTTGAGAAATTCAAAAGGAAAATAGTAGGATCAATCACATACAATATTTTGTGGTTTTCCCCCGGAGTTTGTTGACACCAGTATTTTTGAATTTCTTTATTACAATCTGCCTTGTTACTGATAGAACTGGGTTCTTCACTATTTCACGTTAAGTAATAAACCCCTATCAAGCCCAAGAATGGCTATATGTGACACTTGAGGCTTCTGTCAATTGATTAAAGTCAAGTGGGTTGTGCCAGTTTGCAGACCTTACAAGAATTTCACTCTAATTGTCAGAAAATCTCTCTTTTATTTAACTGAAATGTGGATGAAGTTGTAAGTGGAGGAATTTTTTTCATGCTTAAAAAGACATGATAAGAGGAATTTATGCTGTGACTTTTCAAGCCATTTCTTGGCTTTAGATGGAGAAGTGGCTAATGCCTTGAGCATTTCACGTATTCATGAGGATAATATAGTCAATCAAATTAACTTATTTTATTTGTCAATAACAGATAAAGATGTTTATGCATGCCATTACTTGCTGATTGCTTGTTAGTTTTACAAGTGTCTTTAAAAAATAACCTGAAAACAAATGTGATTATTCACTACATTGTTTGAAAGAATAAATTCTTTTCAGCTTTTCAGAACCATCCGACTGGATGTCAAAGTGCCTTGAGAGTACTTTTGGTGTTTTAGTTGAACTTAGTTTACTCTGGTTGTTTTTTTTTGTTGTTGCTCATTTGTTTATTTGGTTGGTTTATTTTTCTCTCATTTTTTCCCCATGCCAAAGATTGCCGAGTCTAGGTTGATCGTTTGCCATAGTTCATGGCTTACATTATGAAATGATGATAACTAAGAAGGAGGATGAATTCATGGAAAATGAATATTTCTTGGAAAGTAAATCTGGAATATAGATATATATAGATCAACTGTAATTACCAAATCTGATGAAAGTAGATCTGGAATATCTTACATCTCCTCTAGTAAAACATAAACAGATGCAAAATATCCAACATGATATTTTTGGTCACTTTTTGATGCCTGTTGTTATACCTAAACTACCAACATCAGGATGAGTTTTTTATATACTGAGAATTCTATGTTGTGTAACTTCAAGGTTTTGTCTTGCAGAACTTTAATTAACCTACAACCACTCTGGAATAATCCTCTGAACTTTATATTTATTACAATAGAACATTAAGAGAATCGTGACAGCAGAATAAATTCACTTAAGTTATTTACTTATCTTAGCCATTTATATGTACTTGGTTGAAGTGAGACATCAAAATAAATCAGTTAATTTGTGTCTTGGTTCAGTGTCTTTCCTGTAATAATAATGACAACACTAAGAAACAGGACCTCCTATGAAATTTTTCCATAATTTGAACTTTTGTTTAAGTTTACTCTCTCGCTAAATCTCACATGAAGAGTTCCCTTAATTTCAGGACAAACATATTTCAGTAAATCCACACAGGAATATTAGTCTTATTTCATTTAATCACCAAATCCTAACAACTAAGCATTCACTTCATTAAAGACACTAAAAAATTCTGGCCAGCTGTTTCCTGCCACTTGGCTGAGGACAAGGTGAAGAAAGACAAGCAATTCAATCCTTGGTAACTCTCAGTTGTGTTCAGCATAATTCTGCCACATAATTATACTTTCCTAATTTTATTCCTAAACTGGAATCTGAATCCAAGGGGGGTTCTGTGACTTATGGGCTTAAATTCTGACATGTTTAAATTCATGTTGTATACACAAAAATTTCCACAGATTTGTGTAATCATCTCAGACTAATGTTTTGTTTTGTCAACTCTGCTTTCTTTGCCTTTTTTTAAAATAACTTTAAATTACAGTGGTCAAATAGATTGAAGAGGGAGGTATAATTAACATACTAGTTGTATATACAAATGATGGATTGGTTATTTGCTCTGTTCCTGGAAAACTGTTTCCTGTTGTGGTTCAAATACAGAATTCTGAAATATTAAGAACTCTTTGTCAAAGATCAAGATGATTATAGCATGGTGGTTTTAAAGCTGTTAGTAATTTTTATGCACTGAAGGTAAAAGAAATACTGAATACAACTGAAGAGTGACTTAAAAAATATTCATTTGATTGTATGAAGAGTCAGGCCTGATGTCTGTAAAAGTAAGTGCTAAGATACCAAATCATAAATCAATATTTCACGGCCAAAATCTAAACAGGTATAGATCACCGAACTTATGCGGACTTCTGCTAAGCTGTGCTTGTTTATATAACTGGGTCTGGCTATCGGGTGCTGCAAAAATGACAAAGTTATCCAGTTTGGTCTTAATACAAGAGAACTCTTGGAGAAAGATATGCTTGTCCCTGGAAACAAAATGTAGTGTTCTGTACAGCCTGTGGAGAAGATTAGGTATGTCAGGACAAAATCAAAACCTGTCCACTAGCCCAGGGAATGCTGAGAAGGGCTGTGTGAAATCCTGTCCCTAACTGGGGTTCAAGTAGCCCAGCCCAGGCATCCGAGTCCACTTGGGTACAACATACTAGTGTCCTCCCTCCAGTATAGGAGTGCTGATCATTTTCTTTGAAAAAATAAGAAAGATACAGGCTTTTAAATAAAATAAGTCACCTCGTCACCGCCTAAGAGCTGCAGAGCTGGCAAATTTTTACAAATTTCTTTCTCTCCACTGTGTATCTCCTGTCCCAGTTCAGTGTCCTCAACCCCCTGAACCAGGGGATTGGGATGTACTGGGCTGTAGACTCTATTCCTACTACATAGGTTAACTAATAGGATAAAGCACATTCATTTTCTCTCAGCCTGGGGTTTTAAAATCGAAGCACATCTTCTCATGATACTGTCAGCAGCTTGATTTCATTAGCACTTCCTGGACATACTCTGTGGGTTGTGATCTGAGTCAGGCAGCTCAGCCAGTTGGGACTCATTCCAAAAGCAAGAAATACTAAGCACTAACTAGACAGGATCCCTCAGGGGAGTCAGGACTAATTTGGGATTCCCACCAGGTTAGTAAGCAAGGTGCCCAGTGCCTCATCTCATCTCAAACCAGAGCAAATCTGAACACTGTAAGGTTTACATTGTCTTCAGAGCTAGGCAGCAGCCAAAGAAAAGTTTTTGAATATTAATTTTGGACTTAAATTTATCCTAAACTCCACTTCAGGTGTTGTGTTCCTGATAGGCCTGCTTTCCTAAATGTTTCCCTTCAAGAGGTCTTCAGTGTGTGCTTATAAATTAGGCATAAAGCTTAGATGTTGCCTTTGAAAAAGGATGCTTTATTCAATTTGGTAAGTGTGACCAGTTGCAGCTTTAGGTAAGGATCTTAGAAGGTAATGTATTGATTTTCTCCTGATGCACTTTGTAAGTTATGTTGTCTTATCTGCTTTTTAGATTTCTGTGTATGATTCTCGGGGTTTCTTTGCCTTTGACTATATGTTTTTTGAGAAAGCATTTTTATTCAAACAATATTGAAATTCAATTTGTTTTTTACGGTTATATGGTGGAGATCCTTGTAGAAAGGAAATTTCCTCCACAAATTGTAGCCCAGTGCTTTCATGGAAATTTGTAAGTAAGACTAACAAAGTGAGGAAAAGTAGATAGGCGACACTAGTACTAGTGTGACACTACTGCATAGACATTTTTTCTCTGTTGTAGTTACTGAACTTATACTTACCTATTGCAGCAAAGATGAGCATCACAGGGAAGTGAAATAGTATTTGTTCACTGTTTTTCTTCTTCAAAGCTCATTGTAATGCTGCAGTTTTTCCTATTGATGCTGTTCATTTAATCAGTAGTTTTCATCGCAGTGGGCTTTCATGCCCTGAAGAGATATAAGGGCTTACAAGGATCAGACAGTATCGGGATCTAAAACGAGGAGACTTGCTGACTGCATAGATGAGCTAGAAAACTACAAAACTGTCATCTGCAGTTTGATAAAACCTGGCTGTTCTCAGAACAGAACACTGCTTTCCTTTCCCAACAGAAAAGATAAAAATGCAGAAATTTTTAATATGTCTTTAATTTTTGGATCTTTCGGCTTTTCTGAAGAGAACTTCTCAACCAACATGAATGGTAATGATTGCAAAAACCAGCTAGTTTTGCTGCTAGATCCCTGAAGGAATTGAAGAAGGTTTAACAGCTTTTGGTCAGGTGCTGAATTTTTTTATACAGTGTGAGGGGAATGATTAGACTCCTTAGCCTGCCCCTAACCACAGGCAGTGAGTAGATCCAAAAAATTGTCCTGGAAGATGTAAGAGAGAAAAGAGTCTTTTATCTTGTGCAGATATGTGCTTTGCTGAGTGCTGTGTCAGGCCTGTGACAGTCAACAGCAAATGAGGATCTGCAATGCAAAGTACAGATTGACATTGTCAGCTGAGCCATTCCTTCCAAAAAGAGGTGGACAGAGATGCCACTCCCTATTTTCTAAAATGCATAATGAGAAGGTAAGTGGTATCTGTGCAGCTTCCAGTAATTCTTTGCTAAATTTACGACCTCTGACTAAGCATTGTGTCTTGCCAAGGAGGAGATAGCTTTTGGTACGCCTAGTGTTACTGTGGAAGTCCAGGAAGCTCCACTTCAGGAAGTTAAGACCCCCACAGATTTTTGTTTTGCATTCAATATCTTACTGGTGGACATTAAAGTCTGAGATAATCACCCTGAGCTCCTTCTATAGCTAGTAGTGGGGCAAACTGGGTCCCAGCAGCCTTAGCTGAAGGCCTGAGGACTTAGGTGCATGCATTTACCTAGATGCATGAGGAAGCACTTAAGGCACATACACTGTTTTACAGAACTGAGTTCTAGTCCTGCCCTCAGAAGCTGCAAGCACAGACCAAGCTATTTAATCTCTCCAGGCTACTTCTGTCCTGAGCTGCAGGGGTCTCTGAGGTAGGTCAGCTTCCCTTCTTGTTTGCTCCATGGCCTCTGAGAATTTCCCACCTGGAACAAAGATATGGATGTCGTTAAAATCAACAACTAGTTGGCATACCCAGGCTAGCTAAAAGCTGACAGATGTCAGATTTTATGATGAGAAGACTACCACAAAAACAGAGAGAGATCAGACTCTTGATGACATTAGGAAAATTAAAGGAAAATAATAGGAATTATTATGCTAAAATATTTGCATTTTCATGATTATTAGAATAAAGAAAATTTTGTTTTCTTGAGTTCACTTTGTTTCAATATTTCTTTGAATTTGGCTTAAATATCAAAGTAAAAGAAAAAAACTAAGCAAAATAACTCACCCCAGATACTTCTTATGTGTGTTAAACTGTTGAATCACTCACAGTTTGTTCCTCCAAGTGAAGGAAGGTGGTCCTGTTCAGCTGATGGGTTAGTCAAACTCAGCGGGTGCAATGAAGGCTTGTAGAGGCCTGTGCAGGATAAATAAGTTTTACCATGCTTGTCACCATGCCACTCACTATCTACATGGAATAATCTATTGCTGCTGCTGTTGCTGACACAGTCTGCTTTTTTTTCCCCCCACATACTTGTCCTGCCCAACGGCATCTGTTTTTGTTCAAAGAGGCCTATGCCTTCCCTCACCTTGATGATCCGTTGCTGTATCTTTCTGGCAAAGAACTCAAAAGATTTTGCCAGAAGGTTGCACTCAATCAATCCTGCCTTTAGGGTGTCCTAGAAGCACTTTCTTGGATCACCATTGCTTCCTCTTTCCACACTCCAGTTCCCTTCATAGTAGGTGCTTGAACATATGTACATCATTGATTCAAGCCATATGTCCAGCCCATTACACCTGGGCTTTCCATGTGGATACACTGCAGGAATTCATCACTGGTCAGCTTAGTGTAGCATCTGACAGAGCAAGACACATAGGTGCCTCTGGTGGAACTTCTCCAGCTGGCAGATGTGCTTTCTATACTACATCAAAATCTTGCCTCTGTTTAGCACAAAAGCTTTGTACAACTTTAGTCTGTATTTCTAGTCTGATCTGACGCTGATTGCATATTTCCTTAGTAAGCCCAGCAGAAAATCCCCCTAATTCTATGAATGCAGGAAACTACCTCTCCATCAACACTGGCACAGTCAATTGACATAATTTGAATGCAGGTGAACCCACATGCAACAAATATCTCAGTCTCACTATGTTTAGTGGAAGGGACATGTTCTTCTCCATGTTGATTGACACATTATCTCAGTTTTTCTCAAAATTATGATTAACCTGATTTTTTTTTGTTTGTGGTGGGAGTAGCATGTTTGTTTGTTAAGAAGATCTGAAGTCCTTGGCTGATGTGGGCCACCATTGTGTAGTAATGAGCATGAGCATTCTTGTGTGCTCTACTTGGAAACAGGCTTGGAGTGCAGTCCTCCTGCAGCTCAAAAGTGAATCCTGGTATTTAGGCTGAGGTTGCATTTGTTTTACCTCACACCTTGGAATAAAATAACATTTTCTCAATTAAATGCATCAAGGACAACAGAGAAAACAATCCTTTTCATACACAGCGATTTACAAAAACAAAATAAGAGACAACCAAGGAGGGTCTGAATGGCATATGGTCTAAATAGAAAAATAAAGGCGGAAGAGGAAGGAAAGAAGGGGAGAATTAGTTCAAAGAGATGGATGTGGGTGGTATAAATGGACAAAGAATACAAGGGGGAGGAAGCTGAGGTTAAAAAATAAAGAGAGAAACCTCTCATCATGGCCCTTAGCAAAGGGGTGAAGGAAATTACACCACATTAGCCAAAGCACTGCATAAGCAAGAAGTTGCACTTAAAACACACCTACATGAAATTAAAGGGAGCTTCAGTTCTGGAGGTACTGGTGGTAACAGTGTCTCAGAAATATTCTTCCAGAGGAAATGTTCAAGTACTGTGCATAAAAGATTTTTATAAAAAGGTAAGTTTGATCATGTTCTGATATAACAGCAGAGCAATAAGAAACAGATACCAGTTTGACTTTTTTTTCCACTAAAATTAGGAGCTCAGTTACATGTATATAACTCAACACCAAATATTCTGCAGTGCTAAGCCTCTGTCATATTAATCTCTGTGTTGCCAATTTTTCATGGTATATTTACTAACTGAATGCCAGATTCATCAGTGGGTTAATTCAGCTTCACATCTGTGTATCTAACAGAATTGGATCAATGAATCTGTAGGAAGAAATGGATCAGTGGGTTGTGGTTTGTATGCTTAAGTGTTTGGGGGTTTTATTTCCACACTGGTACAAGTTTCAAGAACTACTTGAAGTTCTGTAGAGCTTGGACTGTGACTACGCCAAAGAACAGCTGTTATAATAACACTTTATATACGTTGCCTTATCAACAAAATATTCAAGAGTGCCTTAATGACAAATAAACTCAAAGTATTCAGCTTGGTCTCATTTGTTTTAAATAATAATCAAGATAACATCATGTTATGAAGAATCTAATTGAAGATTTGGAATAAGTAATTATAATCACCCAATAGGAGTTTCAGGGTCTTTTTGAAGCAACAATATTCTTGGATTACAAAACTGATAGAAGTCTCAGTGCTGTAAGACACATGACGAAAGGAAAACTCAAATTAAGAATGATAATCACAAATGAGAGACATTTCTTTTGTGTCTTTCATTAAAAAATGACAACTTGTTCATTGAAAAGACATGAAACAATGCTATCAGAATTTTTTCCCATGTAAAATGTTTGCACAGGAGATACAGAAACTAAGAGCATGAAAATACAATGCTGTAGCATGCAACACCATATCGCAACCACTTTGAGGAATCAGATAACTGCTTTCTACAGCATTCTGGTTTTAGAATTGTCCAATTCCACAATAATTCTGAAGAAAAGAAAAAACCAAAAGACTTCTTTTCTGTTTTCTCTTACAATTTGTAAGTATTTCTTACAGATGTTCAAGTGCTCAAAGAATAATTCAAAACTGTAATCTGAATCTACAGGAGGAAGTTTAAAGTATGTTGACCAAACAGTTCCATATTGAAGAAATCATGTTCTTATGATTAAGAAGGATCAAACAAAATAATAATCCAAAGTGATCGAACCATGTCTCCTAAAAAAAATTTCTAAATCCATTCACAAGCACATGGATAAAATAAATATATTTGTAAGTAAGAATGTGAGATTGCATTGATTAAGGTTTGATTTGCAGATGTAGCCACAAAGAAGTAGGCTCCTTACTATGGATTTAGTAGCCTAACTTCAGACATCTAAGTGTACAAGGGGCTACTACCTTGTGACAGGAAGCTGTTGTATGACCTTATAGAGATATCTGTGAGGATATGTGTCTGAAGGGAAGACATTCTTGTTTCGATTAGTTGAAAACTTAATAACCACATCAAAATATTCTCAGACTAAAGGCCATAAACTGTGCGTTGGGCAAGGAGATATAAGGCCAGTTCCATATTTATTTTAATTTTGGGAAAAGAGTAGGTTAGTTTGTATGTTGGTTTAAGTGAATTTCCAACAGATTAGAGTTTGATTATTTTGGAATTAGAATCTTGGGGTCTCAGCTGCAACTTTTATTTTTTTTTTAGTATACAGAAAAGCTAATGAATTTCCTCAAATATTAATTTTTCACTTCTTGTTTTCTATATAAGTTACAAAAAGCTCATTTATAATTGTTCAGTTGAGTAGTACAGCAGCAAAGTATGAATGGCAGAGTAATAACTTGAGATATATACAAATAAATTTCTGAAAAATCCTTAATACCTCTAAAAATATAAAGTGAATTGTCTTTAATGTAAAACCTTTCCATAAAAATTTTACAGGATGTAAAATTTCTGTGCAACGTACAAAAAAGTTCACATCACCTTACCTCACAGTAAGAAAACTAAACTTACTGTTACAATTTAAATAAAATTATTAATTATATATACTTAATTCTTCTTGGTTTCGTGGTATTTACATGGAATTTAATACAAATTTAAGGACACTTGTGCTTAATGAAATGAATGATTCTAGAAGCATAGAATCATAGCATCAGTCATATAATTGGGAAGGGACCGTAAAGATCGTCTAGTTCCAATGCCACTGCCATGGGTAGGGGCACCTTCCACTAGACCAGGTTGCTCAAAGTCCCATCTAACTCAAACACTTCCAGGGATGCAGCACCCATAACCTTTCTGGCTGACCTGTTCCAGTGCCTCACTGTCCTCTGAATAAAGAATTTTTACTACCATCTAATTTAAATCTACCTTATTTTCTTTAGCTTAAGGCCATTCCTCCTTGTCCTATCATTACATACCTGTGTAAAAAGTACCTCTCCAGCTTTCTTGTAGGCCCCCTTTAGGTACTGGAAGCCTGCTGCAAGGTCTCCCTGGAGCCTTCTCTTCTCCAGGCTGAACAGTCCCAGCTCTCTCAGCTCTTTCCCTCTAATCATCTTCATGGTCCTCCTCTGGACTAGCTCTAACAGGTCCAATTCTTTCTTGTGCTGAAATTCCAGACCTGGTGCAGTATTCAGGTGGGGTCCTAAGAGGGCAGAGTAGAGGGAGAGAATCACCTCCATCAACCTGCTTGTCACTTCTCTTTTGGTGCTGCCCAGAGTGTGGTTGGCCTTCTGGGCTGTCAGCACACATTGCCATCTTATGTTCAGCTTTTTATCCACTAGAACACCAAAAGTCCTCTCTGCAGGACTGCTCTCTACGAGTTCTTCTCCTAGTCTGTGTTCATGTCTGGGATTGCCCCAACCCAGGGGCAGTACTTTGCACTTGGCCTTGTCGAATCTTATTAGGTTCTTGTGGGTCCACTTAAGTTTGCCCAGGTTCCCTCTGCATGGCATCCTTTCCTTCTGTTGTGTCTGCAGCTCCACTCAGCTTTGTGTCATCTACCGGCTTGCTGAAGGTGCTCTTGATCTCACTGTCTGTGTCATTGATAAAGGTAACAAAGCGCACCAGTCCCAAAACAGGGCCTTGAGGGACACCACTTATCTCTGGCTTTCAGCCGGAAATAGAGCCATTGACCGCAACTCTCTGGCTGTGTTCATCCATCCAACTTCTTATTCACTGAACAGTCTACCTTTCAAATCCATATCTCTCCAATTTGGAGATAAGGGTGTCATCTGGGACCATGTTGAAGATCTAAGAGAAGTCTATGTAGATGACGTTGGATGGTCTTCACTTGTTGACTGTTGCAGCCACTCCATCATAGAAAGCCAATAGTCACCTCTAGATAGTTCAGTTTGATTTCTTTTAGTGTAAACTAATACTAATTCTGAGGATTTTTAAAATCTACTTTGTCTTAAAAATATTTGTTCCAAATTCTAAGACTGCATTAAAATGCTAGGTTAATGTTTCGTCTTTAATGGCCTGTACATGAAAGTCTGATGTTGTTATTCTGCCTGATTAAGAGGAACCATACATTTTAAAAGGAGAAAAGCATGGATGTTTATACTTTTAACAACTGTCATGGTTGAAGGGCCTTTTTTCAGAAAAGACACAATATCTCATTTTTTTTGGACAGGTGTATATATATATACATATATATATATTTATCACAATTACTTAGTATTTTGCTTTATCTGAGAACTGGTTTGCTATACTTCAGAAGTGACAGCTTCTTTTTTTGGCAAAGCAAGAGGATGATATTAAACTCAGACAAAACACTGAAAGCTACATTAAGTAACGTGCTTTCCTCACCATTTGGAAAATCATATGTAATGGGCATTTCTTACTTTTTGTGGATCCTACCAGAAGAGGGTTTTGTTTGTTTGTTTGTTTTTGGTTTTGTTTTGGGGTTTTTGTTTGTTTGGGTTTTTGTTTGGTTTTTGTTTGTTTGTTTTGTTTTGTTTGTTTGTTTTGGGTATAGGTCTTTTTTTTTTTTTATGGCTTACTATGGCTGATGGTATTTTCTTTACTTATGAATCTTACTGTGTCATGTTTCCTTCAAAAGGAACTGACCAGGTCTGGGCAGCTGCCCTTTTCTTTGACAGCTATGCCTAGGAAAGCCTCACTGGCTGAGCATTTGGAGGACAACAAGAAGTTTGACCACAACTGACAAGACCAGGGAGAACACAGAGAGCAGGGCCTTGCAGAAAGCACAAGGAAAGGCTGCTGGAGGAGTTAGAGTAGTGTTTCTACAGATTTCCAAAGGCAACATACTGGAGCTGAGTCTGGAGGACATCATTGATATGCATGCAGTTAGAAGTCTGTAAGGATCTTTAATTCTATCTTGTCTTACTTTGGCATTTTGAATTTTATCTGTTCTAAAAAGGTGGTTGTGATTTGCTAAGATGCAACCATTACTTGAGTTTAAATACAAAAAATAAAAAATATGTGTAAATACAACTCCTAATTTTATAAGGTTTTTTCATCTTATACAGGTGCTTGCAGCTTTACTTCTGGTTCTAAAACTTCTGGTTGTGAACATTATTTTAGAATCCTGGTAGGAGCTTGCAACTGATGGAAGGCTCAAGGCATGATCCTAAAGTATAATGAAGATCCAAATGTATACTTTCAAGGAGAAATGTGCTTAGTGTTAGCTGCCATTACTTTCAGTGTTAAGTTTTGGTAAGAAGAGTCTCTGATGCTTGCCAAATTTTTACGTGCAACCTGTGGTTTATAAACCAAAACAAGAAGCCTCCCATTTCCTGGCCTTTACCTTTGTTTTTTGTTCTCACACAGAAAATATTTGGTTCAGGAGTGAAATTTTTAATTTTCACTGTTAAGTTTGGAGTGTCTGACAGTTAACATATGACTTTCAACTTAATCTTCTTGTTTTTCTTTAGTCTTTGTTCTTGGTGTTTTTCTTTAAAATGAGTTAAAGTATAAGTCAACTGACATCATTCATAGGTACAAAATAAATAATCATATTAATCTGAGTTTGAAAGAGATTTTCCTTTTGTGTTATCTTCCAGCATTTTGTTTTTACAAGTAACTGAACTGTAAAAACGTGTACAGGCCCATCAAATAATAAGGTCAAACTAAACCACAACCTTTTAAACAGGAATTTAATCACACATTCACAAAGTGTGATTCTACTATACTACTCTGTGGTTTGTTTTTTTTTTAATGATTGATAAAATAATGGTGCATTCTGCTCCAAGTAATCTTTCTGCTGGTGATTTGTTGCACATCATACTTGTGTGTAATCAGACTGCTGGAATAAAGGCTACTGTACTCTTTGTACAATATTTAATGCTCAGGAGAAATGTAATATTTTAACTAGGTTCAACTACTTGCTGCTCTGTGATCTACACAAAAGCAGTAAAATGATTTAATAGCAGGGAGTTATGATAGATAACTTGTAATAACACAGCCTCGCTACTTTCGCAGTACATCCTGCAGAAAATTTGCAAATAGCATAATTAAAATGAACACATTTCCCACTAAATCTGAGTGTGTTTTGTCATGTGGAAAAGGCCCATGCTTTCACGGGTCAAATAAGCTAGGTGATTTGATTTCCACAGATTTCTTTTGGACCTTTGTGCTTTCTCAGAAGATTGCAACTCTCTCTCTGAGATACAGACCCTGGTCCCTGATATCCATCCCTTTGTCACACTGAGATACAATCTTCACAGGATTTTGTGCAGTGGTTTTGAATCTTGTATTAAATGTGGTTTGAGAGACTAGTGTTCCACCAGCAACTCAGCTATACTCCTGATGCAAAGTGCAATTTAAGGCCCTGGGTTTGACCTAAAGAAAGCAAGGTAGTACAGTAGTCTCTGTCCACGGTTTTTTGCACTGGATTTGCTTTTTAACTTGGCCTAACTGCAGGTATTAGTCTTTGAGTCATGCCAAAGTGCTTAGCTTTTCCCATGGGGTTTTCTTCAGGGTGGTGCAAAATTTGACTATAGTTCAGTGTTGGTCATTACCACAGTTCCATACAAAGTAAGGATTTCTCATATGCATATTCCTTGGAGCAGCTCATTTAAATTGGCTTAAGTAAGTAAGTTGTGGAACTACAAATAGGTCTAATTTACACTGCTGACACCTAGAATGGAAATTTGCTGTCACTTTTTCATATTTCACCAAGCTATCTTCTCAAATAACTCATAGCCATGTGATATGAGGAAAGAGTGATATATTTTTGCAAACTCTGATACAGAGGGGAAAATTGCTCAGACTGCTTGATTTCAAAAAAGCCCACACAGGTATATCAGAACCTCCTAACAGCTTCATGTGGCTATTCTTAGAGGAAAAAAAAAGCAACTGGCCACAAGCTAAGCACTGGTTTTGTAAAGGATCTTTGTCCTGGGATACTTGCACTTACCTGGAGAACACATTTCTAAGACATTGGCCAAGACCCAATAACCACCTTGATATCCATTGAATTTTACTATGCAGTTTTCAAACACACTCTGGATTGTTGTACATTCAGACTTCGACCATAGTTAGTCCAAATTATAAATAATTTCGCCTTAGTTCATACATTTCCTTTAAGAACAGAGTCCCACTCAGTCTGAATAATCTGCTTTCCATGGAGCTCTGGAGCTTAAGTACAGCCATTGTTGAAAAATCGGGTTGTAAAAGCGTGGTTAAGCATCTTCTGCATACTAACTCCTAAATACCTCCTCCGTTCTCATTGTTCAGACAGACTATTCTGCTATTTGTTGATGGAAATCAGTCATGCTAGTATTAATATTTTTGTAAGAAAAATATTCAAGAATATAAAAAGAAATTCAAATGGCAGTTTGAATTAGAGGCACCTGTATCTCATATAATTGTTCTGCATAAATGCCACTTTCAGATAAGTTTTATTCCTTTAAGTGTTCACTATAATTAGAGAAGTTTGGTCATGATTAATTTATTAAAGGAAAAAAACCTCAATTTGATTTTCATTGAGGTAGAAAGACTCTAGAAAGATTAAATGATCCAATTAGGGTACAGAAACAAGACCATGGGGTGAAGACTAACGTCAAATGGAAGTGAAGTAAACACAGTCAAGTATGTTTAAAATTATAACTGGAAATAGTTAAAGAATTTTCTGTAGGTCATCACTCATTGACAATTTCTAGAGAAAATTGTATATTATTACAGAAACAGTAACATGAGAATTCAATCTTTTCCAACTTGACCATATCCAATTATGTTGTGCTTTCAGCATTCAGCTGTTTCCCTTTTTGCTTTACTTAAGACATACCATCTGGATGTCTTCATTAAATGAAGATTAGATAATCTGCTAATAAGCTATTTAATTAGGAATTCACCGGCAGGAAAAGTACTAATGTTGTTATTTGTCTTTACTCACACTTATTAGTGAGAGAAAAGAAACCATAGCATTAGCTGGAATATTTTGCATATTTGAAAAATTGCTTTATAACAAACTTACAGTGTTTTTAACTATAGTAGTAGTTAGAAAAATAGTCTAGTCCAGCTAGAGATTTTACAGTTATAATTTAAAATAGTGTAATAGTGATGCAAAACAGTTTATGTAGCTTTTTTTCTGGTTTCAGATGACTTTATCATTGTCTTATTCATTCTAAAAATGTAAGAAACAATAAAATGCATAGCTTTTACAATTTATCCTTCTGTACTTTTCATACTAGCATCAGTAGGGAAAATGTTTTCCTGAAGTTTTATACGTGAGCGGACATAAAATATTCATTGAAAATTAATCTGTAGGGCACTTGTCCTGGACTGCTTTAGCGTGCATTTCAAGCATATCATAGGCATACCAGCCTAGTATGAAATACTCTCTGTAATAAAGCTATCTGTTTGGATGAGAATGCTGAAAGAGGACCTTTACTGGGTAGCTTCTGAGGTGGCTGCTCCTGCTCAGTATCAACTGGATTGAGACCTTCTTAACATATTTCACTTGTGATCTTTTAAAGCTGTCAGGGTGGAATGATTTTCAGTCACTTTGCTGTGCAGTGGATTTAAAATCATGTCCCAGAGGTGGTATGTTAATAGATTAGGAAGGCAAAATATTAATCTAATGCACTGTCCTGTCTCCTTAACCATAACTTATAGTATAACTATCATATGACTATGGCAGTTCTCCGATGAAACAAAGTACTTGTATTTTGTTCTCCATAAAGCATTTCACTGACTGGTGCACTTGTTACTTCAGTGTGTTATTCTGTGGGGAGCAGAATGGTCAACTAAACTGATTTTTAAAGGGTGAAACAACATACAAACATTAATTTTGATTACTATACTTTTGAATATAAGCTTAATTATGTGTAGTAAATCTAACCATTAGTTGGAAGAAAAAATTTTCCTGGGAAATTAAAATATGCTCCTTCTACAGTGCTGAGTCTCAAGAAGTCCAAGAATGTTTTAATGTGAAACACCCTGAATTTGCTTCATGTTTTACTCAGTAGCTTATCTGGACAGATGGTGGAAGCAAACCACTCTTTGTACGGAATAGAAAAATTATTTTTCCCTTTGCTAATTGTGATGGAGGAGATTCTATGTTCACTTGTTTGTTGGTATATGTATCTAGGAACTAAAAAAATATGGTTTGTGTCTCAAGTATTTCAATTTCAGTTGTGTTTTATTTTCTGGTGCTTTGTTTTGTTTCGTTTTAGTAATGATCAAATACCTCATGAGTTTACTCTGTAAAATTGCTTTGCTATGCTAAGACCCAGGATACTTTAGCTAAGGAGTTTCCAAGATACAACCTTCTCTAAAATTACCAACTTCTACATCTATTTTTAAGATTTTCTTAAAATAGTTTTTAAAAATAAGTAACTCATTCATCCACTGAGTTTGGATCCCAGAAACTTGGTATTTTAGAAGAAAGTAGATTTGTCTTCTTACTCTGTGGAACAGTTCTTTGGAGCATTATGGGCAAACTGTGGAGTCTCTACTTGTTTTAAGCATGTATGTTATCTGGAAAGCAAATCACCTATGAGCACAATGTGCAACCTATTAGGAAAGAATCATCAAAACATACTAGAAAAGAATCATCAAGTTTTTGTGAAAAGAATTTTAATCAATTAATGATCTATGACTTCTTTGAAGAAGTCAACAAGTAAGTAAGAAAAGTAAGTTGATGTAGCCATTTGGTTTTCAAAAAGTATTTATTTTTGGAGTTTCTTCTCCAAAAGTTCTTGAACCGACTTATTGTGAGATAAGAGAAAATTTTCTCACATGGAGAAAATATTGATATGAGAAAAACCAAGCAAAAAATAAACTTCCATGGTGGAAAGAGATCACTAGTGAAGTCTTACATAGGTCTAATGAAAGGTGTCCCTGCCCACAGCAGGAGGCTTAGAACTAGATGATCTTTGAGGTCCTTACTAACCCAGGTCATTCTATGATTCAATTATATTTGTGCTGTTTATCACGTTAGTGAATGATTTAAGGAGAAAGTGAGCCGTAAGGTGAAAAAAATCACAAGCTTTACTAAGTTAATCAAGGTTCTGAAAATGAGAGAGATCAGCAAAGTACTGCACAAGGACATCATAATGATGTGAGAGCCATAGATCAAATGGAAAATAAAATTTAAGGTAGATATATTTGAAGGGATATGTATTAGGGAACACTCCAGATTTTGTAATTCAATGAAAACTATGCTCAACGCTAACTAAAAACCAAAATAAAATATTATGAAGTATGATGAGAAATGCTGCTCAAAATAGAAGATGTTAGTGTTCCACTTAAATCTTCCATCTGCAACAAGAATATTGAATGTAGAACTGGTATCTCAACTTTGAAAGGAGCACAATTTCTGTCAAAGTCAAAGGGAGACACAGACAGAGGTATGGAATGGTTTGGGATTTTTTGTAAAGGAGATGTCATAGGAAAGATGTGACACAGTTCTATATATTCATGATGGTTCCTGTGAGAACAATACTTAGAACTGTTTTTTACACTGTAATAACCCTAAAGTCATCAAATGAAACAAGTAATTGACAAGTCCCAGACAAGGAAGATAGTTTTTCATATAATGTGTAATTGTGGAATTTCCTGCCAAAAGGAAGTTTTTAACGTCAGAAATTTATCTGAGATAAAAAGTGACTGGACAAAATAATGGAAGAAAAATTTATAAATATGAAAATGCTATTCCTGGCTCAGAAGTTTGAGTTGCCACTGAGGGATACAGGTCATCCAGCAGACACATCAGCGTGAGAGTTTCCTGTTTCCTAGCTGTTCCAGAGGCACCTTCTGACAGGTATTGTGAGAGTAAAGATTACAAGGATCTTTGGTCAAACAAGGTGTTGCTGTCCTAGTTTTATTCATCTTTCCTTTCCTTCCCGACCCTGGTTGCTCAGAAGCCTGTGGCTCAAAGGACACTATCCCTCACTGACACCAGACACAGGGGTGTGGTAGCTCAGGTGTGAGGTCTGCGCTTATTCCTCGTTCAAGGGAAGAGGCTGAGCCACATGAAGCCTGGCTTGCCATAAGTTTCCGTATGTCAGATGCTTGCTGAGTGAGTCTGATATTTGTATGGATTTTGCTTGCTATTCACACTGTTAACATGAAGAGGAGGAGGTACAGGAAGACTGAAGACTCAAATAGACCAGCACAGAGACTGCTTTATGGGGAGCTGATGATAGGGAGACCCACACTGATAAATGTAAGAAGAGAAATACTATCTCTGGAGCTAGCTCTCCTTTGCATTGCATTGCAGAGATATGGACTATGAGTGAACTCACAGCTCCAGCACATGTGGGCAGTCATGAATAGTGAGTTACAGTGCACCTCTTTGGGCTGTCAACCTAATTCTGCGTGAGTTTCCTCAGGCAGCTTGACTCCTATCCCTAATGCTTATTTCATTGTGTTGTAGAAGCATTAAAGGAAGAGGGACAAGGATGGTGCATGTTACTGAAAGATACCTGCTATATCTTTTCTTCTTGTCTGCTTTAACAAAACCCCAACACATATACACACAGCACCTAAAAACTGGTATTGCACTGTAATAAGTTGGAAATGAAGACAAATTCATATTGCAGGAACTGAAGTAAGGAATGTGAGTGAAAGACCACAATTAGAACAATTTCCTGCACTGACTAATGTGAAATATAACGGGCATGTTTGGAGATGCATCAGTTCACTGAAAATATAAATAGTGGCAAAAAAAACAAAAGGGAGAGAAAGACAGGCAAGATAGCTGCCAGTCTAACCTGCAGTTTACCAGGGGAAATAACCTGGCCGAAGGTGAGGAAGGAAGAGTTTTTCAAATGGAAGCCTTTACAACCTCTTCATATACTTTCTCAGCTACCTGGAGCAAGAGCCCTGCGGGGCACTATCAGTTTCCAAAGGGACCTTTTTGTAAATCTCATTTCAAAAGTTAAGTGCTTCTTGGTAACTCCAAATCAGCTAAAACATGTTGCAGGAGGAAAAGGATGTGATGGTCCATAAGAAAGGCAGGAAATTAATGGGAAGTGTAATGAGAGGAAATTTTTTTGTCAAGAAAGACACCGAGAGGAGAAGATAGGCATTAATATGTATTTTCTTAGACAACAACTAGGGGTCCAGAAGACAGCAGACAGCCAAGTTGTAGTTCATTGTCCAGCTATGGTCCCTATCATGCTAAGTAACTTTATTTGATATAGCAGCAATCATGTAATATACTGACTCCAACAAAACACACTATTTTTGAGCAGCTAAAGATTAAAACTTTTCAAATCTGAATTGGGTATAGTCAAGACATAAACAATTCTCCCTTTTTTAGGCCAGGCATAAGTTACATAGCCAGAAGGGGTATCACGTGGGAAAAAGAAGCATGATTGGTTTCTCTGGTGGCTATTCAGATCTTATACGGAAATGAAAGATGAGATGTGAGACTGGAGAAGATAGGCAAAACTGTCAGGTTTTTTTGGTTATCTTGCGGGGGTTTTTTTTAGGTGCAGATCTGTTTTGCACTCTAAACAGACCATTTTGATCAGGAATCTAGGAGATATCTTTTTGTAAGTTCTTGTAATATTTGAAAAATATTCGATGAAGTATATCTGGCTTTTTTTCAGTTTCTTCCCCCAGTTTAAGCACTGTGGACAAAATTGGGTCCAGGATCTGAAAGAAGCAAAAACTTTGGGAGATAATAGGTGATGGCAGGAAACTTGGAGGGCAGAGCATAAGAGAATATTTAAATGACCATGTATTCTGAAAGGAGGTCAGTTCATGTTTACCTGATTATTATTAAAATTCAATAACATTGTTTCAAGAGAAAATGGTTATTATATTCCTTAACATGAAACACAACTGTCTTGCATAACTGACCAGTCTTTAGAATTTATGTAAGTCCATCTCTTTTTGTATTACCTTCGTGTTTAACTTCCTTTTAGACCTTTGATCATAATATCAATTTGCATTGGGAAAAAAAATAGAAAACAGATCCTTTCAGCAAACTGTTAAAAAATAGGTGGCAAGTGCCCATTTGAACTTGTTTATACAGAGTTTAATACTTTTTCCATTAATACAGTATTGCTAATATGTCATTATGTCTTTCTCACAGCTACTCAGCATGATTGCATTTTTGTAGCAACCTCAGTAGCAATGAAGAGGCTGTAGCACATGCTTCAACACCAGTACATGTGTGTTGAGTAACAGGTGTTGCTGTTTTGTGTTGTTTTGCCTTACCTACTGCTCAATGCTTGATGAAAGTCCAACCACATATGCACACACAGTACAATCAAACCTTAGCAGACAGACCTGCTTTTTTTCTAAAGAATCCTTATCAGATTCACTTGAAAATCCTATTTTCATAAAACGAATTCTCTACCACTTCCTGGTAACTTCAAACTTCAGACTGTGAAATTAGGTCAGCTGGTTGGAGCACGTTGCTAATTATGCCAAGGTTGTCGGTTTGATCCCTATAAGGGCCATTCACTTATGAGTCGGATCCAATGATCCCTGTGGGTTCCTTCCAACTCAAAATATTTTGTGATTCTGTGAAAATATATCAATTTTTGAGCATGTCTCCTTGTACCTTTCATTTGTCCGATGAGAGTCCTGAGTCCAGGATCACAAAGGAAGGCACATTCCTAGGGAGGGAGCTGGGAAGCCAGTTGCAGACAGTTGCTTCCTATCATTTCAGATCAGCTAGAAGTGGAGTAGCTGCAGAAGGAAGATGTGCAATCACATTAGCACAGCACTGTGCCTGAAGGAATGATCCCTGCCCGATTGAAGTACCTGCTCTGTCTGAAGATATTTAGCTCTTTTGTCTTGCAGTTCCCCCAGCCTCGCTAGGGTAGAAAATGTGGGAGAGAAGAGAGTGAAGTAGTCATGACTCACTGATGAGTCCTTTTCCCCTGATCAGTTAGGAGCCTAGCATTGTGATTTTTGCTCCATACATTTTGGATACATGATTTTAGTCATTAACTAAAATGCATGAGCAGCTTTGATATTTGAAGTAAGCACTTCCTCACTTTTTCTATCTCGTAAATCTCAGGCAAATTACTTAATCTCTATACTTTGATTTCTGAAACCTCTAATAAATCTTGCTGTTAGTGTTTACAATGCTAAAGTAATAATACTCCCTTATAACATTGATCTTAAAGTAAAAATTAACATAAACTGCTTACTGACTGCTTAGTATGTTGATTTCTTTAAGCTTAGAAAGACAAAACCAGTATGATCATAAATATGCTAATTTGAATGTAACTGTGTAGTATCTTGGAATTTATTTGCTGTCTGTGACTGAGAAAAAGAAATATAATCTTGCTCCTATCATTCAGTAAAATTAGAAGAGAATAAAACAATTTTTTGTTAGAGAAGAAAATATAGGAATAGTGAGAAAGAACAATCTACAAAGTGAAACCTATGAGTGAAATTTGCAATCAGAATTTTTAGTATTTTCTTTTAATTAATGAAACCTGCACAGGTGTGTTCATATGCTGGTGGGCTAAAGACCTTTTATGATATCCAAAAACAAAAGGCTTCTTTAAGTAGGCATACTGCGTTGTCTACAACCACTACTTCCCTCTCTGTCCAGAGACAACTAAGGCCCACTGTTTAATGATCAATAACCACAGAAACAGTCATCATACTATCAGTAAAAGATGGTATTTAAATATCCATCAATTAATTTGTTTTCCAGTCTCTGCTTTGTAGTGGAAGTGATTTCCACAAAATTACCAATGGTCTGGCAGTGAGTGGCATGCAATTTGTCTTTTACTTCTATTTGTGAATATTGCCCTAGTTTTAATTCATCTACTAACACTTCAAAAATATCTGTCAACTTTCTATTATTCTTAATAAACAGAAGTATTAAATACTTTAGTTGAGGCAGTGATTATTGCTTACAACTTTTTACCATGATCTAAAAGTTTTAACTCTAAATAAATATTTATCATCTCCAGTCAACTGATAAAAAGGCATTCTATCGTAAGCCAAATCTTGAGAGAATGGTTTCTTTGTAAATATTAAGCATCAAATACTGGCCCTTTGGTGAAACAGGACACCACACACCCTTATGCCTTCATCTGGTGGTAAGTTGTTTCTCAATGTAATGTACATTTCTTCTTAGAGAGGTAAATACTTTGGGATTTAGCAGAGGACAAGCAGCTGTTTTATAACCAGTTCAAACTGTTGTGGTAATTGACAAGAACAGTGTTACTGTGATTCCTGGACAGCGTTTCTTAGCATCAAGTACCACATGGCTAGATCCATGTATTCCCATTTCAGAATCTGTGCACCTGTTTGGACCTGCCCTTTCCTAAAGAAACTTTTTCTTAAAATGCTGGGGGCTCTACAAGGTGAAGGTAACAGTTTATAGGAGGAATTTTATGCCTTTTCACCCACACCCACACTGACCTCCTTTCAGCTACTGCTTTGCCAGATGCATTTAATTATTGCCATAAACTGTAAACACTACTGCATGACCATTTCCCCTTTAGCAAGATTGTGTGTGTGAAAAAAGTAAACAGATTGTATAACAAAGTGTTCTCTAGCTGTCAGCAAGGGCTTTGAAAATAAAACACTTCCCTCCCGACTCACAATTGGCTGACAGTCGGCACATAATGAATAATAGCTCCTGGGGACCAGCAGAAAGATGTGTGGGAAAACTTTAATTAAAAGCTTGTCAGTACAATTTTACCTGGGTGACATCACCTGACTGAAATCCTGCTGCCGGGCTTTGTTGTCTATAGGATCGCAGGTAGCACACTTGTTTTGCTGACAGCAAACAATTCAAAAAGTACTTCAAAACACTGGGGGGAAGATGCTATGCTGCCAGTAAAATATAATCTATTTGTGGTGTTCTAATTTTCTAATTAGCAGCTGTAGAAGGCTCTTTGCCATTGTGGGAGGAGGGTGACAAACAGGTTTTTGTAGCTTGTTATCTATGATGCCCTCTTGATTATGTATTTTCTTGACATTCCATTCCAGAAAACTGTGTTCCAAAATCAAATACATTTCCAAATGTAGACAGCTGGTCTTGAGCCAGAAGTACAGACCTAACCATCAAATTCCCAGCTTGAAACTCTCTTATATAAAATCAGAGCAACAAATCCAAACAGCCTAAAAGTTCATAGCAGAGGACTTTCAGGCTGTGAAAAATTCCTAAGAAATGGGAACTTCCTGATGGTCTAACATAATAAAGCATGTAGTTCAGGAGAAGAGTCACAGTAATGGATTTGATTCTGCCCAACTCAAGATACTGGTAGCTAACACAATGAGGTGGTACACATGCTTTTGTGTGCCTGTTAGTGTAAAATGGCAGTGGAAATCTGAAAGCCCAAACTTGGCCCTTAAGTTCTAATTAGTAATATTCATGGAAAGAAACTTTCATCTAACACTGCTGAAATCATTAATGCTAGTAAAGCCTGGCTATTTTACAAGTAATTTGTAGTAATGGAGAGTAGTTTCTCATAATTTAATGCTAATTAATTCAGTTACATCATGATCTAGCTCAAGTCCTGAGCTGACTTTAATGGGAATAGGCTGGGTCTGAGCCAAAAGCCACTGAGGCCAAAGATAGCTCTTCCATTGATTTTGAGAGAAGTTTTTTTGGGTGTGTAGATGTATGGGATTTACTTACCTGACAGAGGAAAAGCTCTCACTGAATTGTGTTTGCCTCCTTATGAACATTCTCTCAATTTCCTTAATTTTTATACAATTATGATTTGCCAAATGTTGAGGAAAATATTATATCTAATTAGTGGTGAACAAAAGTAAACAAGAGGTTTATTTTCTTATTACATGCTAAAATTAAATGTTATTCTAGGGCATGTATATGTGAGTAATAACACACAAAGCAATTCCCATGTAAGACTAAAGACAAGGCTTCTAAAATCAAATATTTCTAGTATAACATTTCTGTGCCAAATACAGTCTGAAGACTGATGAACCAAATTTTATCACTTATTTTGGTAGAAGAGGCTCAAGTTAGGCAAATGAGAAGGAAAATCACTGAAGAAATTACTTAAAAATTTTCCTTTTTCTTTTGCTGCTCTGATACACTATGCAATAACATCCAATTCTTTAGAGAGAGGTATGTCTATCTGAGGCTTTCAGTCTGTAGATATTAAGAGATGTGCTTTTATACTCCAAAGGGCAAAAAATTGTAATGTTAAAATGTAAAATAATTCCCATTTGCTAGTCAAAATGTCTGTCACTTATTCAGTGACAAGCAACATTTATTAATTTCAATTACTAATGCATGACAGAATATTTATTCAAGCTAGATTCATCAAGGCACCTTAAGAAGGAGTTTTGCAGTGACTAAGTATTAAGACTTTTAAGACTTCCAGTGCTGTACATGAGTCAGGAATTTCTGATAAGGCTAAATGATAGTTGGCATTTTGAGAAAAGTCCCCAAAGTCCCCTTCTCAGTGAGACTCAAATCTATATGGGGCCAGGGAGCACTCTGACAGTCGGGCCACAGAAAATTCATTGACATCATAGCTTTTCTTCTGTAATTCTTTCATTTTGTGTAAATGAACAAGTCAATGTGTAAGGAATGGTATTTGAAGAATGAAAGGACTGAAAGAGACATAATGTATCAGGCATGGTGTTCAGAACACCCCTGTTAGGAGGGGGATACTACACCATTAGCTTTATGTATTTGATGGAGCTCACTGTTCAAATCCTGAACTGGGGAGCCTTTTCCTGTTTCAGTCACTATTTAATTGTGACATAGAAAGTGAACAAAAAGTGAAGAAGCTCAAAATGCACTACAAAGAAAAGTGCATCGCACCCAGCCACTGTGGAAAAACTTTGAACTTGTTACATGAAACATTGTCTCAGGATATTCTGCAGGCCAATGCACAACCCAAACCTAGGTTTCCTATGAAATAAATAAGAAGATAGAGAAAAGTTCACTGACCTTCTACAGCAGTACAAGGCAAAATTTCATTCATGTAGTTTCAGTTTCCCTCAAATATGCCCATGTCATGTGTTGAAAAGGATGAAATTTTAGGCAGGATTCATAATATTTATGTCACAATCCTCCTCGCCTTGTTTAGTACTTTTTTGTTGAATCATCTCAGAAAGACAGTTTTTGGAATTAGCTAAAATAAAACCCAGAATTTTCTCACAGTATTAGCTCCGTGCAACATGGAGTGTTTCAGGTGGAGGGTCTTTCATACTTGTGTTTTTTCTGTGTTTTTTTCTGGCTTGTCAGATTGTTGTCAGTGTTGGTCTTTCAGCCATTTATTCTTACATCATGACTCAAGAACTCAAGCTTCAGAAAAAAATGACCTTTTCTGACTAACGGTGGTAAATTTGAAGATAAGGATATCTGGCAGGTATGGGGAGCAAGAATACATTAGTTGTCTCATGAAACTAGCTTTATGATTTCATTCCAGTTTCTGTAGTGAGGAATCCCCTTCAGGAATCCTCTTCACGAGTTCAACCACAATTGTGATTCGTAGCAAAGTTCATGGGAAATTTAGTGGATATTCTTTTCCCTTCAAGCAGTCATCCTTCATGAACACATATATTAGTGATACAGTACAAGGATGGTTGCAGTCTTCCTTATGCGTATGAATCTAATGTGATACACCACTGTTTTGCATAGATGTAAGTGAACTGTCTGGTGTTTCATTTAGTAAGTAAATTCAGTGTCAGGTAAACCACTAGACAAAGTATGAGAAGAGAGGGTTTCAGTTACTGGCATAGGCTTTCTGTGTGATCTCAAGTAAGTAATTTATGGTCTGATTCATTAAAGTGTTAAGTGGTAAGGATTAGATGCTTACATTTTAGGCGATTAGTCAGCAGAATTCGGATGCCTAAGTTTTTTAGCTCTTATGGGTGGGGTTATTTTGGTTTGGTTTCTTTGTTTTGTTTTGGTTTATTTTTTGATTTTTTTTTTTGTATGGCATGTAGGATGGTTCAGGAACAGAAACAACCACACATCAAATGGAACATTTGAATTTCTAGGGTTAAAAACAAGAAAAGATTGCATTGAGTGTACAGCAAGCCTGTATGAAATTCCCACATCTGCAGGGAGGAAAGAACCTTTGTCCTTTAGATTTCTAAGCTCAAAAGCCTCTTCTAAAGGAAGATAGGTTTAGTAGGTTAAAATTTACAGTCATCAATAAAACATTAAACGTGTTTCTTGCCCGTTGTCTTACTTGCTGATTTATATTCCTTATTGTGCTGTCTTTATGTAGCCTAGGGGTTTTTTTCTCCTCAACCCCGTATCTTCTATGAGGCAAGGAAGAAAGAACATGCCCTGTTTTCCCTTTCCATCCTGACCACCTGTAAATGTGTGTTGGTATGCTCCTCTGGCATCTGAAAGACGCAGGTTTGAATACCTCTGAAGTGGAGTGGCACAGCCTGCTTTGCATGTTGTGGGTGACCATAACTATGGAAAATAAAGCAGCAGTACCATGTTTTTCATAGTAAGTAGTTCATGTCTTTCTGTTTGCAGAAACAGCAGCAGTGGCTGCTGTGTGTTGCTGGGAACATGACGCTTCAAGAACAGATGCTCTAAATAACCAACAGGATTAGGCACATCAAGGGGAGCCGAGACTACTCAAGGGTCCAACAGTGACCCACCTCATATTAGTGGTATCATACTTCTATATATGTATTGAGTAACTAGGTAACTATGTAACTTACAGCCTTTCAGGTCATCCACTACAATCAAAGTGGTTTTAATGACATCTGAGAAGAAGGTTTGAGGTGATGGCAAGTACATCCACAGATAAAGATATAACAGCTTCTTGTCTATGTCCTGCTTTAGGTATATAAATCTTTTAGACTTTTTTTTTTTTTCTTTTTTGATCTATTCATAGAAAGGCTACGAAATTCTTGTCAATGAGAACAAATATACTCCAAGTATTTCTCCAATCACAATTTACAAGCCTACTTGTGTAGGTGGGAAATATGTCTTTCTGTTGACATTTAGTTATGCCTTGAAGCAGGATTTCAGAGTTCTTAAAAACATGCCAGTTATACAAGTTAGCAGATGATAGTTGTTTTCATCACCACGGGGTTGTTACAGAAGCTAGTAAGAAAAGTATAAGCAGACACTTTTATTTATTATTTACATATTATCAAAGTGAAGGAAGCCTCTTTTAATTTAAGAGAGCTATGAAAAAACCTATAGAAAAACAGCTTTGCTCTTGGTATTTGATGAACTGTAATCTTTGATTGTACTTGATGATAAATTAGGTGGCTGGTCTCAGTATTCAGTCTGATTTACAAGAGATTCTTTTGAAGTGATAAATGCCTATCAGCCTGCAGTATTACTCTGTAGAACAGAAGGATCTGAACATACTTGACCAAACAGCACCATGTTTTGTTTCTAATAGATAATTCAAATGATGCAATATAGAGACATTTTTAATCAGTTACGAGTAGCGAAGCCACTGTTCTTGTTTAAGACTGACAAGTCTGAAAACAGAAGTTAACAGAAAGTCACAAGTCATTCTTGTGACAAGTGCGTGAAATCTAAAGAACAGATTCCATATGGTGTCATATTTCAAGTTGTATGTCAATGACTTCATCAGAAAGTTATACCCTTTCAGTAGGAGAAATGATACCTTTGAAAACATGTGTGGCTGCATGTAAAAAGTAAGCTCTCCCTGTCTTCACAGAGAGCCAAGACACTTTCTGCTGAACAGGCAGACAGAAGAGAAAGAACAGATGTAATTATCAATCATACACTGTCATTAGCCCAGCTCTCTCAATATGCTGAAGAGCAGAATACATACTGGTCAGTTACTCATGCAGACCAGAGCTGTCTTCAATATAGATTTCTTATCTGTTGTTTATACTCCAATATAGTGAAGGCAGTATAATCTGAATGTCTTAAAGTTTAGGCCTGTGGATGGCTGCTAAGTCCATATGCATTTGTTATCACTTGGACATCTCCTACCAATGGCACAAGAGAGATGGGCTTAGTCATAGAAATTACATGCATCAGTGTAAACTGTATCCTGTCCAAATAATTCTGGCTCCTCTTTGGCATAGTGGACAGTGCAGAGTTCAGATCTTCTTCAGAGTTCAGATCCACTCTTTCTGCAAACACAGAAGAATGGTCACCTACAGTGTGGAAATGAGATCATACTATTCTTCAAAGGTATCCAAGTCTCTAAGATCCCAAAGGAGTTTGCTAACACGAGTTACACACAGCAAATATTTAGTTCATTGTTTCTCCTCTGAGCTATTTCCACTGTAGAAAAACATCCGTGTCTGTGCTCAGACACTACAATGTTGTGGATAATTATATATCGCTGAAGACAAAGATGTACCTAAAAAGATGAAGCTCAAACCACTTTTTTGCAGCAGTGGAAAAACCAATGTCAGTATTTTAAGAGGTGCTTAATTTAAGCATCTGTACTTATTTCCATTCTGGATAGTAGTGAGAGAAGCTGCTAATTAGAACTATTGAGTCTGATTAGATTACTAAACCCTTTAAATGTGGATTAACAAACATATAGTAATAACATGGGTTAATGAAACTGAACTTTCTCATCTGTATTTTAAAATACAGTCTTGAATCACTTGCTTGAAGTCACCTTGTCTCTCTGTGTCTTTTGAATTCATGTGATTTCCTGTAGACACTTTAGTTCCTTTATATGTTCTCTTTTTTTTGGTTTTGTTTTCTTTTGTTTTAATAGAAGCACTATTTCACAGAATTATAGAATATCCTGAGCTGGAAGGGACCCATAAAGATCCTCAGGTCCAGCTCCTTGCCCTGCATAGGACACCCCAAGAGTCACACCATGTGTCTGAGAGTGTTGACAAGTGCTTCTCGGACTCTGTCAGGCTTGGTGCTGTGACCACTTCCCTGGGGAGCCTCGTGAGGGAGTTGTAGACTGTCATAAGGTTTGCCCTAAGTCTCCTCTTCTCTAGGCTGAACAATGCAAGTGACCTCAGTTGCTCCTCATAAGGCTTCCCCTCAAAGCACTTCACCATCCTTGTGACCCACCTTTGGACAATCTCTGAAAGCTTAATGTCCTTTTTATATTGTGATGCCCAAAACTGCACACAGTGCTCAAGGTGAGGCCACATCAGCACATTTACTATGTTGGTTATATGTGTAGCCTGTAGAACTTCTATCATAGGATCATAGAAGTTCCTCAGGAACCTCCTGAATTGCTTATGCCCTGCTGTGTTGTCCCTCCAACAGATATCAGGGTGGTTGAAGTCTCTCATGAGGACCAGAGCCTGTGAACATGAAGCGTCTTCTATCTGTCCATGGAATGCGTCATCCACTTGGTCTTCCTGGCTGGATGACCTGCAGCAGACCCCTGTTAAAATGTCACCTGTCTCTGCCCTCTCTTTAATAATGACTTATAAACTCTTTGTTGGCTCCTTATCCATTCCCAGGCTGAACTCCATGCATTCCAGCTGGTCATTGACATAGAGGGTGACATGTCTTCCTTGTCTCCCCTACTTGTCTTTCCTAAAGAGTATGCATCCATCCATTCCAACACTCCAGTCATAGGAGCCATCCCATCGCTTCTCCATGATTCTGATAAGATCATAGCCCTGCAGGCATGTGCACGTCTTTAACTCCACTTGTTCATTCCCCATGCTGTGTGTGTTTGCACAGAGACATCTAAATTGAGCCCCTTATGAATCTGATTTACTAGCTGGAGTGGCAGGAATTCCTTTGTGCTGCTCCTTAGGTCCTCTCCTTCTGACCTGTCATCCTTCTTCAGGCTCTGGACATCTGTTGGTTGATGGATCTGGCATCAGATTGATCTGAAAGCCATGAATTGAGGTTCCCCTTCTGAGGCAACTTTAGTTTAAAGCCCTCTTCACCACCTTGGCAAGCCTATGCCTGAAGGTGCTCTTCTCCTTCTCCAACAGAGGGTCCCCATTGGCCCCCAGAAGACCAGGTTTCTCAGAGTGAATCCCATGAACTAAGTAGCCAAACTCCTGACTATTTGAACCTCACAAAAAGAAGGAAATCCACTTGTTTAATTTCAGTTTCTTCAAGGAAACTTCAAAGAAACATGAGCAATACGATCCAAAAACCTGCATCTATATACCAAGATTTATGGAGCAGTAGAGATAACAAAGTATTACCAAAGGCAAAATACAGTTCTCTAAGCTTAAAAAAAACAGTAGGGGAAACATTTGATAACAGTTCTTCAACCTGAATGACTTAGTGATGTCCTTGGAGAAAGCCCTAAATAACAGTTGTGAATATTACTAAATTTTGGTGGTCTATTGATGAAACATTTTATTTCTGCAACTCTACACTGACATTTCAGAACAAATTACTTAATCTTGGGCTTTGTTCTTGTCCATAAATAAATGTGAGGGCCAAATGTTCTAAGAAGGATATAAATGGATACTCTTTTTCTCTGGAAATTGTGAGTTGACCTATTGCTAGACTGCTTGCTCCAAATGTATACTATCTGCTTATGTCTGTGATGGGTAACCAGCATAAAACAGTAGGTAGATACACGAAGAATCAGTAAAAAAATACACATTACATATCAAAATGCCACTTTCTTCAGAGTTGGTTTGTAGGTCAAGAGGGTCTGGATGATTATAAAGAGCTCAGAATTCTTCTTCTCAGAAAAAAAAAAAAAAAGAGAATCCATTTGACAATTCTGAATTCAAAGCTTTAAGAATCAAAAAGGGGAAAAATATTTCCAAGATATTTCTATGAGATCATGTCCTGCACAAGCAACTGTTGGAGTTGCACAGATGGTTAAAATATTTGCACAACAAAAAAGATGCCGTAATAGCTCTTCTTAACTAGAGAACTATTTCTATATTAGAAATAAGCAGTAAGCTGAGCTACTTATATCGTTTACTAACCAGAAAAATTTTGACTGCCAAAGGCCTAAATCTTATCTTGAAGGTTCTGCTTGAAGTATGTGAGGTTCTGACTTTCTTCTTTAACCACAAGGATAGTTCCATAGTTTAAATCCTGAAAAAATTGAATGGTGAACACTGGTTCTTGTTAAAACATAATTCTTCCAGAGGACTCTTTATAACTGGAACCGACAAAGATATCTAATGCAAATGAAATAGACAAGGCTCTTTATTTTATTTTAAATTGGCCTGACATGCTTCATGACATTCATTTCAGTGATTTCCAAACCACAGCCTGAGAAACCTCTTAAACTTATCAGACAGGATTCTGTTCCACTAAAGTTTTTAATTCTTACATATAAAACAGAAACATTCTCAATGCCAAAAGGCATCACAAATTGAGCATGTGGTAAATCTGGGCACTAGTGAGTCTATGTTTGATTGCTGAATATTAATTTCAATATATAAAGTTATATAAAAATATATATGTGTTTTACAGAATGCATAATTTTATATATGCATAAATAAATACATATAGTATACACATAATTATATATACTAAATATTGAGTTAAAGTTAGTGCTTGTAACAGAAGCTGCCTACAAAGATCTAGGATTGTTTCAAGGCATGATCTTCAGTAAAACAAAAGCAAAAAATCTGTAATTATAACTATTTTCTCTACACTGTTGTGAGATTTGTGCTTTCCAGGTGTGAGATGGCTGCTGTTGAGAAACGCTTCAATATCGCAGTGCTTTGTTCTTTGCGCTTTGCCTCCTTTCCCTTGAAATGAGCGCGGCAAAAGGCGTCCAGTGTCTCATGCAGAGTTTTATGAGAACAGAAGAGAACTACCTAGAAGTTAATTTTTTGAAGGTGCAAATGCAGTCTGTCAGGTGGAGAAGGAGGTTCTGCCCACCATGTCCCTGTGTTGCAGGTTCCATCCAGCAACAGCCTCTGACTTTGATTGGGAAGACTTCACACGTTCCCTGGGTTGTGCTGAAAAGTCAACTTCTTTGTCACCCTGCATGCTTGGCTCCTTGTGCTCTTCACATCATACCTCTTACTGTACAGATTTGCTGCCGGTTTGCTGCTTGCTGTGTTTCTCCCCTACTACCAGTTTCACCAGGTGCTCTAAAAGCAGCACCCAGCTGTGTGTGTTTGAGGTGACTCTGGAGAAGAGCAATCTCCCCTCCAGCCACAAGCTCTCCCCAGACTCAGGTTGTGGAGCCAGGACAAATCACAGATAGGTCTATGCCCCTGATACTTAGCTACAGCTTTTCAGAAGATTCAGCATATATAGAAAATAAAAAGAATCAGATTTATAATTCTTCCCAACCCCTACCTCCACCTTTAATGTACTTGGAGGTGAACCACAGCGTACAAAGGAAATATCTACCCTTTTCTAGTCATACTGCTAAAATGTATTTTTTTACCATTTAGAAAAAATACATTCTCTCTCATCTGCACTTTCATCATTATTTAGTCAGTACTGTCATGTTTTGAATGAAACCTTATTTTAATTTTAAAAACTTTTATTTAAATTTTTTTCTCCTTTCTCCTGAGAAAAGAAATAGGAAATTATTTCTTCAAATGGTTTAATAAAAACTTATCTTAGTCTTCCTCTTTCCCAGCACAAAAAGATCAAGGATAAATGTATTTTTTTCCTATTATTTTGGTTTTTCTTCAGGATTCTTTTGGAATTTTTTTTATTTCATGAGTGCTATTCCTTCTTTATTTTAGCTGGAGTGTTTACACTGCAGAGATCCAGCAGTTTAAAAATCTGATTATAAAAGGAAACAGCAATCAAATTAAAGATTGTGTAAAAAGTTCAAAAAATCTTCTACTATTTTTAAATATTTCCATAAACATATTTATCTCATATTTAAAAATATTTTTTTCAATTTGTGAGAATGCTCATCAGAGGATGATTAAATCCATGCTTATTAGTAAGGAAACTTCTGAAGAATCCTTTAGTTCTCTTGTCTGACTGGATTTTAAAGTGATCTTTCCCAAGACCTTTCAGAGGGCTTGTCTATGATTCCAAAGAAAAAACATCATTTGCACTTACAAGTTCCTCCTTCTCCAAGGCAGAGGTTTTTTCATATCTGTACAAGAAGATGGTTAACACACATCAGAAAAGCACCATGTTTCCAGTAAGTTTTAGTAAGTAGCAGTAGAGCTAACTCAAAAATACAAATACAGGAATTTTTTTAAGTTTATCTACTTTTTGTGCACCTAATCAAGTGGATCTTATCAATAAGGTATAAGAATGAATTAACAATGGAATTCAGTTGCTCCGCGCAAGGACATGACTTCTTCTAGGATTTTTTTCTGAGATAGAAGGGATCCCCTTCCATTGAATGGCTTGTTTGTGGAATCAAGTCAAAGTTGTCTCAGCCAGGCATCTCTTGAATCCTGTACTGAAGGATTCAGGATTTGAGTACTAGAACCCCTTGGTGTGTTTTTCTCATGTGACACAGTGATAAGAGTATAGCTTAATGCATCTGTGATTATTCAGGCAAACTCTATCCTCTAACAAATTTTGCATGAAACAAGGGAAATAAGGAACTATAAATCTGCTTGTCATTCTTGTGATAAGAAGATGATCTATTTAATTAAAAAAAAAATTTCCTCCAAATTTCAGGTAAGAAAACAAAGGAATAAAATTGCCAATAAAATAATTACTATTACAAATTCAACTTATCAGACTATGACAATTTCAAATAGACTGTATATATTTAACTGCTAGTATTGTGCTCATCAACCATGCATAAATACGAATTATGTATCTGTTAAAAAGAGTGTCCTGTAAATTGCTATATATTTGCTAACTCTGTGAGACTGGGAAACTTCAATATACACCTTTGTACATCTGAAAATGCATTTCAATACTTTATCAAGACCAAGGAAATTATTCCTCCCAAGAAAAGCTAAGTGATTGCCAGTTAAACTGGGAATAAACCCAAGAATTCAGAAACATATTTCAATTAAATAATTTATTTTGTCTGTGGATAGATCTACCATTTGAAAAGAAGTTCTTTCCTTCATTTACTTGATTGCTTTTGTGATGTCTTATAAAGCAGTTCCCAGTGATGAATATGGTAATACTGAGCAATATCTCCTTAGAACTTTATCGTAGTGTAATCCAGCCCTTCTGGCATATATTTTACATATGTAACTTCTTCTAGAAAAATGCCTTATAGTGGATTGAAGAATGGGTGAAAACACCCATATTAAGCACATTAGCCTAGTAATATACAAACGTGAAAGAATTAAGTTGGTTTTAAATCCTTGTATGTATTTTTGTATCCCATCTCCAACTAAGTTCTCAAACATTTCCTTTTTAAAGGAAAAATAAAAAGAAAAGGAAAAAGGAAAGATAGTTAGAAATCAGATTATCATACTTCAAATCTGGTCTTCATTTAAGCAGAATGTGAAATATTCTGTAATACTTTTCTATCTAAGTTTAGATTTCCTCCCTTTCTAATATTTTTTTTTTCACATACTGCCTTATCCCTTCTACTTTTTTAGTGGTATGACTTCCATTCCACAGAAGCCAAAAGTTTATTTAATGCAGTTTAGTTAAACTGGCATTTAAGAAATTTCTTCTCAGAAATTTGTACCATGCCACAGATCTTTTAAATGGGATCATGGGATTCTGACTGTGAAATAGTGCCCTCTTTAAAATGCAAAAAAACCTCAGCCAAAACCTAAAATTTCCAATACATTTCTGTCACTTTATAGGAGCTATATGAGACCTTTTTTACGTCTAAAATCTAACCCAATCAAGAGAATAAATAATTACTGCATGTTCCAAATATTAAATACAGTGAAAGGCTTTCATATTGCAAATGCTGTGGCCTAGATGTATATGTCAGTGTGTGCTATAACTTTGCCATGACTATTCATCTTGAGGTTCCAAGTGCAAAACCAAGGGAACTCATTAAAGATTTTGAACTGTAAGAAGAAAACATAAGTGTGGATGACCAGTAGCTGAATAAAGAAGGAGAATGACTAAAAATCAACGGCTGTATTGACTTTTTCTTGAAAGTATACAGTAGATATGTTCACTGTTTAGAGTTCCAGAATTCTGCTTCTTTCTGTAAGATAGCCACATTCTTCATGCACAAAATGCAGTTCAACACAGTGAACTGGTGTATTGTCTCTTTCCCCATTTTGAAGTCTGACGAAAGCACAAAAAACATTCTGGGGAACTTAGGAGCCTGTTTCTTAGATAGCCAGCATTTAGATCTCAACTTTATCTCTGTAGGAGAAACAAACTTCACAGGTGATTTGATTACTTTAATT